>NC_064846.1:46975531-47277698 GCF_024166365.1 Elephas maximus indicus
CAAAAATTTATATACACCTTGCTATATACTCCTAGTTGCTCTCCTACTAATGAGACAGCACGCTCCTTCTCTTCACTTTCTGTTTTCCTGCCCATACAGCCAGCTTTTGACCCCCTCCTCTCCCCTCCAGACAGAAGATGCCCACATGGTCTCAAGTGTCTACTTGATCCAAGAAGCTCACTCCTCACCAGTATTTTCTATCCCATTATCCAGTCCAGTCCGTGTCTGAAGAGTTGGATTTGGGAATGGTTTATATCTTGGGCTAACAGAAGGTCTGGGGTCCATGACCTCCGGGGTCTTTCTAGTCTCAGTCAGACCATTAAGTCTGGTCTTTTTACGAGAATTTGGGGTCTGCATCCCACTGCTCTCTTGCTCCCTCAGGGGTTCTCTGTTGTGTTCCCTGTCAGGGCAGTCATCGGTTGTAGCCGGGCACCATCTAGTTCTTCTGGTCTCAGGCTGATGTACTCTCTGGTTTATGTGGCCCTTTCTGTCTCTTGGGCTCATAATTACCTTGTGTCTTTGGTGTTCTTCATTCTCCTTTGCTCCATGTGGGTTGAGACTAATTGATGCATCTTAGATGGCCGCTTGCTAGTGTTTAAGACCCCAGATGCCACTCCTCAAAGTTGGATGCATAATGTTTTCTGAATAGATTTTATTATGCCAGTTGACCTAGATGTCCCCTGAAACCATGGTCCCCAAACCCCCGCCCCTGCTACACTGGCCTTTGAAGCATTCAGTTTCTTCAGGAGACCTCTTTGCTTTTGGTTTAGTTCAGTTGTGCTGACCTCTCCTGTATTGTGTGCTGTCTTTCCCTTCACCTAAAAGAGTTCTTATCTACTATCTAATTAGTGAATACCCCTCTCCCTCCCTCCCCCATCTCCTAACCATCACAGAATATTTTCTTCTCTGTTTAAGCTATTTCTCGAGTTCTCATAATAGCGGTCTCATGCAGTATTTGTCCTTTTGCAACTGACTAATTTCACTTAGCATGATGCCTTCGAGATTCCTCCACGTTGTGAAATGTTTCACAGATTCATCATTGTTCTTTATTGATGTGTAATATTCCATTGTGTGAATATATCATAATTTATTTATCCATTCATCCATTGATGGGCACCTTGGTTGCTTCCATCTTTTTGCTATTGCAAACAGCGCTGCAATGAACATGGGTGTGCATATATCTGTTCGTGTAAAGGCTCTTATTTCTCCAGGGTATATTCCAAGGAGTGGGATGGCTGGATCGTATGGTACTTCTATTTCTAGCTTTTTAAGGAAGTGCCAAATTGATTTCCAAAGTGGTTGTACCATTTTACATTCCCACCAGCAGCGTACAAGCATTCCAGTCTCTCCACAACCTCTCCAACATTTCTTATTTTGTGTTTTTTGGATTAATGCCAGCCTTGTTGGAGTGAGAAGGAGTCTCTTTGGGGTTTGGATTTGCATTTCTTTAATGGCTAAAGATCGTGAGCATTTCCTAATGTATCTGCTAGCTACCTGAATGTCTTCTTTAGTGAAGTGTCTGTTCATATCCGATAAAATATTTGTCTGTTTGTAGTTGAGTATTTGCAGTATCATGTAGATTTTAGAGATCAGACACTGATCGGAAATGTCATAGCTAAAAGCTTTTTCCCAGTCTGTAGGTAATCTTTTACTCTTTCATGCAGCCTTTGGATGAGCATAGGTGTTTGATTTTTAGGAGCTCCCAGTTATCTAGTTTCTCTTCTGCATTGTTAGTAATGTTTTGTATACTGTTTATGCCATGTATTAGGGCTCCTAACGTTGTCCCTATTTTTTCTTCTATAATCTTTATCATTTTAGATTTTATATTTAGGACTTTGATCCATTTTGAGTTAGTTTTTGTGCATGGTGTGAGGTATGGATCTTGTTTCACTTTTTTGCAGATGGATATCCAGCACCAATTGTTAAAGAGACTGTCTTTTCCCCATTTAATGGACTTTGGGCCCTTGTCAAATATCAGCTGCTCATACGTGGGTGGATTTATGTCTGGATTCTCAATTCTCTTCCATTGGTCTATGTATCTGTTTTTGTACCGGTACCAGGCTGTTTTGACTACTGTGGTGGTGTAATACGTTCTAAAATCAGGTAGTGTGAGGCCTGCAACTTTCCCCTTCTTTTTCAGTAATGCTTTACTTCTCCGGGACCTCTTTCCCTTCCATACGAAGTTGGTGACTTGTTTCTCCATTTCATTAAAAAATGCCGTTGGAATTTGGATTGGAATTTCATTGTATATATAGATCACTTTTGGTAGAATAAACATTTTACAATGCTCAGTCTTCCTATCCATGAGTAAGGCATGTTTTTCCACTTTATGTATGTTGTCTCTTTTGGTTTCTTGCTGTAGTGTCTTGTAGATTTCTTTGTATAGGTCTTTTACATCTCTGGTTAGATTTATTCCTAAGTATTTTATCTTCTTGAGGGCTACTGTAAATGCTACTGATTTGGTGACTTCCTCTTCGTTATTCTTTTTGTTGGTGTAGGGGAATCCAACTGATTTTTGTATGTTTCTCTTGTATCCTGATAATCTGCTGAACTTTTCTGTTAGTTTCAGTAATTTTCTTGAGGATTCTTTAGGTTTTTCTGTGTATAAGATCATGTCATCTGCAAATAGAGATACTTTTACTTCTTCCTTACCAATCTGGTTGCCCTTTATTTCTTTATATAGCCTAATTGCTCTGGCTAGGACCTCCAGCACAATGTTGGATAAGACTGGTGATGAAAAAAAAAAGGGCATCCTTATTTGGTTCCCGTTCTCAAGAGGAATGCTTTCAGGCTCTCTCCATTTAGGATGATGTTGTCTGTTGGCTTTGTATAAATGCCCTTTATTATGTTATATTAAGGAATTTTCCTTCTATTCCTATTTTGCTGAGAGTTTTATCATGAATGGGTGTTGAACTTTGTCAAATGCCTTTTCTTCATCAATTGACAAGATCATGTGGTTCTTGTCTTTTGTTTTATTTATATCATCCACCTAATTGTTTTTCTAATGTTGAACCTTCCCTGCACACCTGGTATGAATCCCACTTTGTCATGGTGAATTATTTTTTTGATATGTTGTTGAATTCTGTTGGCTAGAATTTTGTTGAGGATTTTTGCATCTGTGTTCATGAGGGATATAGGTCTGTAATTTTCTTTTTTTGTGTTATCTTTACCTGGTTTTGGTATCAGGGGTATGCTAGCTTCATAGAATGAGTTTGGGAGTATTCCATCCTTTTCTACACTTTGAAATACCTTTAGTAGTAGTGGTGTTATCTATTCTCGGAAAATTTGGTAGAACTCTGCAATGAAGCTGTCCGGGCCAGGGCTTTTTTTTGTTAGGAGTTTTTAAATTAGCTTTTTAATCTCTCCTTTTGTTATGGGTCTATTTAGTTGTTCTACCTCTGTTTGTTTTAGTTTAGGTAGGTAGTGTGTTTTTAGAAATTCATCCATTTCCTCTAGGTTTTCAAATTTGTTAGAGCACAATTTTTCATAGTACTCTGATATAATTCTTTTAATTTCAGTTGGGTCTGTTGTGATACCACCCATCTGATTTCTTATTTGGGTTCTTTGCTTCCTCTCCTGTTTTGATTTTGTCAGTCTGGTCAATGGTTTATCAATTTTGTTAATTTTTTCGAAGAACCATCTTTGATTTTGTTAACTCTTTCAATTGTTTTTCTGTTCTCTGTTTCTTTTAATTATGCTATAATTTTTCTTATTTGCTTTCTCCTGGTGCCTGAGGGTTTCTTTAGTTGCTCTCTTTCTATTTGTTCAAGTTGTAGAGATAATTCTTTGAATTTGGCCCTTTCTTCTTTTTGTATGTGTGCATTTATTGATATAAATTGACCTCTGAGCACTGCTTACACTGTGTCCCAAAGGTTCTGATAGGAAGTGTTTTCATTCTCATTGGATTCTATGAATTTCTTTATTCCATCCTTAATGTCTTCTATAACCCAGTCTTTTTTGAGCAAGGTATTGTTCAGTTTCCAAGTGTTTGGTTTCTTTTCTCTACTTTTTCTGTTATTGATATCTACTTTTATGGTCTTATGGTCAGAGAAGATGCTTTGTAATATTTCGATGGTTCGGATTCTGCTAAGGCTTGCTTTATGATGTAATATATGGTCTATTCTAGAGAATGTTCCACGTGCACTAGAAAAGAAAGCATACTTGGTTGCTGTTGGGTGGAGTGTTCTGTATATGTCTATGAGGTCAAGTTGGTTGATTGTGGCATTTAGATCTTCCGTGCCTTTATTGAGCTTCTTTCTGGATGTTCTGTCCTTCACTGAAAGTGTTTTGTTGAAGTCTCCTACTATTATTGTGGAGCTGTGTATCTCAGTTTTCAATAGAGTTAGAGTTTGTTTTATGTATCTTGCCCTGTCATTAGGTGCATAAATATTTAATATGGTTATATCCTCCTGGTGTATTGCCCTTTTAATCATTATATACTGTCCTTCCTTATTCTTTGTGGTGGATTTAACATGAAAGTCTATTTTGTCAGAAATTTACATTGCCACTCCTGCTCTTTTTTGATTGCTGTTTGCTTGATATATTTTTTTCTATCCTTTGAGTTTTAGTTTGTTTGTTTCTCTAAGTCTAATGTGTGTCTCTTGTAGGCAGCATATAGATGGATCTTTTTTTTAATCCATTCTGCCACTCTTTGTCTCTTTATTGGTGCATTTAGTCCATTTACATTCAGCCTAAATATGAATAGGCATGAGTTTAGTACTGTCATTTTGATGTCTTTTTTTGTGTGCTGTTGACAGTTTCTTTTTCCCACTTAATTTTTGTGCTGAGTAGTTTATACATTGTTGTTTCCTCTTATTCACTGTTGATTTTGTTTCTGCTGAGTCTTTTTTTTCTTGTATTTTATTTTGATGAGTAGGATTGTTAATTTCCTTTGTGCTTACCTTAATATTTTCCTGTATTTTTCTAAATTTACACCTAACTTTCGTTTCCTTATATCTCCTTGTCTTCCTCTACATATGAAAGATCTATGACTTCATTTCTTAGTCCCTCTTTATTGTTTTAGTGTTGTCCTCTTACATAATGACATCACTGTTTCCCTGTTTTGAGCATTTTTTACCTTGATTTATTTTTGTGATTTCTCTATCTGGGTTGACATCCGGTTGCTCTGTCCTGTGTTCTCATCTTGGGTTGATATCTGACATTATTGATTTTCTAACCAGAGAATTCCCTTTAGTATTTCTTGTAGTTTTTGTTTAGTTTTTACGAATTCCCTAAACTTCTGTTTATGCTGGCAATGTCCTAATTTCACCTTCTTATTTAAGAGACAGTTTTGCTGGATATAAGATTCTTGGTTGGCAATTTTTTTCCTTCAATTTTTAAAATAAGCCATCCCATTGCCTTCTTGCCTGCATGGTTTCAGCCGAGTAGTCCAAGCTTATGCTTATTGACTCTCCTTTGTAGGTGACTTTTCGTTTATCCCTAGCTGCTCTTAGAATTCTCTCTTTATCTTTGGTTTTACCAAGTTCGATTATAATATGTCTTGGTGACTTTCTTTTTAAATCTACCTTATGTGGAGTTCAATGAGCATCTTGGATAGATATCTTAACATCTTTCACGATATCAGGGAAGTTTCCTTCCGACACATCTTCAAAATTTTCTCTGTATTTTCTGTTACCCCTCCCTGTTCTGGTACTCCAGTCACTCATAGGTTATTTTTCTTTATTGAGTCTCACACGATTCTTAGGGTGTCTTCATTTTTTAAAAATTCTTTTATCTGATTTTTCTTTGAATATATTGGTTAGAAGTGTTTTATCTTTAATCTCACTAATTCTGCCTTCCAATTCCTCAATTCTGCTTCTCTGACTTTCTATCGCGTTGTCTAATTCTGTAATTTTATTGTTAATCTTCTGAATTTCTGATTGCTGTCTCTGTATGGATTCTTGCAGCTTGTTAAATTTTTCATTAGGTTCTTGAATAACCTTTTTAATTTCTTCAACTGTTTTATCTGTGTGTTCCCTGGCTTGTTCTGTGTATTGCTTGATGTCCTTCCTGATCTTGGTCCTGATGTCTTGAAGACTTCTGTATATTAATCTTTTGTATTCTGCATTTGGTAATCAAGGAAGGCACTTTCATCCAGACGATCCCGTGATTCTTTGTTTTGAGAGCTTGTTGAAGCGATCATGGTCTGTTTCTTTATGTGATTTGATATTGACTGTTGTCTCCAAGCCATCTAGAAATTATTGTATTAGTTTATTTTATATTTGCATACTGTATCCTAACTTTTTGCTTGTTTTGTTTTGATAAGCCCAAATAGGTTGCTTCAGTGAGCTAGCTTGATTATTTTCACCTTTGAAGCTCTAATGCCCTGTCACCAGATGGCTAGAGCTGTTATCAGGTATATCAGCCTAGGAGTCCATTGGCTTTTTTTTGTATGGATTCAGCTCAGGTGTCCAGGTAGTTGGTCACCAAGTGTGTGGTACAGGCTCTGTCCTACAGTCTTAGAGGGGCAGGGTGATTGGTGTAGGTACAGGTATCTGGTTGTAACAGGGGGTCATGCTTTCAACCAGGCAGGGGGCTGACAACCATCCCCTACATTTCTCTGAGGAAAGCATGTCCCTGTTCCCTACAGCATATAGGTGGGTGGATTCTGCAGATGGACCATGGGCACCCAATGGTTTTGGTTTTAAGAAGTGAGAGATACCAGTTATCCTTGAACCCCTGTCACAGGTGGCTGGATGACCTGAGTGGCTCTGTTTAATAGGCAAAGCAGTGTCAAACATCAAACACCCACTTCTCTACTGCACAGCTGAAACAGTTGCAGTCTGCCAACAAGGGCCTATTCTCCTGAAATAGGCCCACAAAGGTCCATGCAGGGGGGAATCGTATTCAAAATCGATGGACCATTTATGCCTGGACAGGAGCTGCTTCTGTCCTGAGCTCCCCAGCTTGGTGGAGCTGGCAGATTATCTTTTCTCCCTATTGTGAATTTATCCCTTCTGCAAGGCTGGGAGAATGGCTCAGGATGCTCAGCAGAACCTATCTCAAGCCCAGGGAATTCGACACCCACTGAAGCTTGCCTGGGGACTGGGGACACGGTAAAATACATGCAAGTACTAAGCTTTTGCTGATAGTGCCATCCTTCTCTGGTTCCGGAGGTATGAGTAGGCTGTGTGGGTGGCTGTCTCTCCCTGAGGAAACAGCGGGCAGAATACTACTGCCAGCCAGCCACAGTCATTCCCAGGAATGGTGCCTGAGGGTTCCCAGCGATGCAGGTCTGGCAACTCCTCTCCGCTTCTGAACCATCTTTCCCTGCCCTGCCGCTAAGTCCATTTTCTAACTTTGCTTTTGATATTCAGGGCTCCTAGCTTCTCATAAATATAATCGTTTCACTTGTTTTTTCGGGTCTTTCTTGTAAGAGGGATCACTGGAAGCATCTGACTACCTCGCCATCTTGGCCCCATCTCTCTGTGTAGTGTTTAATGAGAAACTAGTTTGTTCTGTAAACCTTCATTTAAAGAACAATTTTAAAAAATACCGAAAAAATGTGTTGTACACTAATTAGACAATAGATAAGTGGTGACTGTGGTGAAGGATATTACAGTACCCAATACTGAGGAAGTCAGCACAACTTGACCAAGACAAGGTCATGGAAGCTTCGTAGACATATCCAAACTCCCTGAGCGACCAAATTGTTGGGCTGAGGGCTGGGGACCATGGTTTCAGCAGACATCTAGCTCATTTGGCATAACACAGTTTGTAAACAAAATGTTCTACATCTTACTTTGGTAAGTAGTGTCTGAGGCCTTAAAAGCTTGTGAGCAGCCATCTAAGATACTCCCGTGGTCCCACCCCTTCTGGAGCAAGGGAGAATGAAGAGAACCAAAGACACAAAGGAAAGATTAGTCCAAATGACTAATGCATCACAACTACCACAACTTCTACCAGACTGAAATCCAGCACACCTAGATAGTGACTTGCTACAACCACCAACTGCTCTGACAGGGATCACAATAAAGGGTCCTGGACAGAGCTGGAGAAAAATATAGAACAAAATTCAAATTAAAATAGAGACCAGACTTACTGGTCTGACAAATACTGGAAGAAACCCAAGAATATAGCAACTGGACACCCTTTTAACTCAGCACTGAAGTCACTCCTTGTGTTCACACATCAGCCAAAGAGTGTTGTTACTGTTAGGTGCTGTCAAGTAACTTCTGACTTATATGACAGATCAAAACACTGCCCATTCCTCTGCCATCCTCACAACCCTTGTTATGTTTGAGCCCATTGTTGCAGCCACTGTGTCAATCCATTTCTTTGAGGGCCTTCCTCTCTTTCGATGACCCTCTACTTTACCAAGCATGATGTCCTTCTTTAGGGACTGATCTCTCCTGAAAAAAATGTCCAAAGTATGTGAGACAAAGTCTCTCAATCCTTGCTTCTAAGGGACATTCTGGCTGTACTTCTTCCAAGACAGATTTGTTCGTTCTTTGGGCAGTTCATGGTACATTCAATCTTTTTGACCAACACCATAATTCAAGGCATCAATTCTTCTTCAGTCTTCCTTATTCATTGCCCAGCTTTTGCATGCATACACGGCGATTGAAAACATCATGGCTTGGGTTAGGCCCACCTTAGTCCTTAAAGTGAAATCTTTGCTTTTTAACACTCTAAAGAGTTCTTTTGCATCGGATTTGCCCAATGCAATGCATCTTTTGATTTCTTGACTGCTGCTTCCATAGGTGTTGATTGTGGATGGAAGTAAAATGAAATCTTTGACAATTTCAATATTTTCTCCATGTTTCATGATGTTGCTTATTGGTCCAGTTGTGAGGATTTTTGTTTTCTTTATGTTGAGGTGTAATCCACACGGAAGACTGTAATCTTTGATCTTCATCTGTGAGTGCTTCAAGTTCTCTTCACTTTCAGCAAGGTTGTGTCATCTGCGTATTGCAGGTTGTTAACAAGTCTTCCTCCAATCCAATCCTGATGCCGTGTTCTTCTTCATATAGGCCAGCTTCTTGGATTATTTTCTCAGCATACAGATTGAATAAGTATATTGAAAGGATACAATCCTAATGCACAACTTTCCTGACTTTAAACCATTTAGTATCCCCTTGTTCTGTTCGAACTACTGCCTCTCGGTCAATGTGCAAGTTCCTCATGAGCACAATTAAGTGTTCTGGAATTTCCATTCTCCCCAATGTTATCCATAATTTGTTATGATCCACAGAGTCAAATGCCTTTGCATAGTCAATAAAACACAGGTTAACTATCTTTCTGGTATTCTCTGCTTTCAACCAGGTCCCATTTGACATCCACAATGATATCCCTCATTCTACACATCTTCTGAATCCAACTTGAGTTTCTGGCAGTTCCCTGTCGATATGCTGCTGCAACTACTTTAATGATCTTCAGCAAAATTTTACTTGTGTGTGGTATTAATGGTACTGCTCTATAATTTCAGCATTTGGTTGGATCACCTTTCTTTGGGATAGGCATAAATATGGATCTCTTCCAGTTGGTTGGCCAGGTAGTTGTCTTCCAAATTTCTTGGCATAGATAAATGAGCACTTCCAGCATTGCATCCATTTGTTGAAACATCTCAGTTGGTATTCCATCAACTCCTGGAGCCTTGTGTTTCACCAATGCATTCAGTGCAGCTTGGACTTCTTCCTTCAATACCATCAGTTCTTGATCATATGCTACCTCCTGAAATGGTTGAACGTTGACCATATCTTTTTGGTACAGGGACTCTGCGTATTCCTTCCATCTTCTTTTGATGCTTCCTGTAGCGTTCAGTATTTTGCCCAAAGAATTCTTCACTATTGCAACTGAAGGTTTGAATTTTTCATCATTTCTTTCAGCTTGAGGAATGCTGAACGTGTTCTTCCCTTTTGGTTTTCTGTCTCCAGGCCTTTGTTCATGTCATTATAATATTTTACTTTGTCTTCTCAAGCCACACTTTGAAATCTTCTGTTCAGCTCTTCTACTTCATCATTTCTTCCTCTCGCTTTAGCTACTTGACATTCAAGAGCAAGTTTCAGAGTCTCTTCTGTCATCCACTTTGGTCTTTTCTTTCTTTC
Source organism: Elephas maximus indicus (assembly GCF_024166365.1). Taxonomy (NCBI): domain Eukaryota; kingdom Metazoa; phylum Chordata; class Mammalia; order Proboscidea; family Elephantidae; genus Elephas; species Elephas maximus. The sequence continues at coordinate 46,985,578 of NC_064846.1, forward strand.
CTGTCTTTTTAATGACCTCTTGCTTTCTTCGTGTATGATATCCTTCCACAACTTGTCTCATCTTCGGTCATTAGTGTTCAACACATCAAGTCTGTTCTTCATATGGTCTCTAAATTCCGGTAGGATATACTCAAGTTCGTACTTTGGCTCTCATGTACTTGTTCTAATTTTCTTCAGTTTCAACTTGTGCTTGCATATGAGCAATTGATGATATGTTCCACAGTCGGCCCCTGGCTTTGTTCTAACTGATGATATTGAGCTTTTCCATTAGTCTTTTTCCACAGAGGTAGTTGATTTATTTCCCTGTGCATTCCTTCTGGCGAGGTCCACGTGTATAGTCCCAGATTATGTTGTTGAAAAAAGGTATTTACAATGAAGAAGTCACTGGTCTTGCAAAATTCTATCATGCTATCTCTGGCATCGTTTCTATCACCAAGGCCATATTTTCCAACTATCAATCCTTCTTCTTTGTTTTCAACTTTTGCATTCCAATCAGAAGTAATTATCAACGCATCCTGACTGCATGTTCGATCAATTTCAGACTGCAGAAGTTGGTAAAAATCTTCAATTTCTCCCTCTTTGGCCTTAGTGGTTGATGTGGAAATTTGAATAATAGTCGTATTAATTGGTCTTCCTTGTAGGCATATAGATATTATCCTATCACTGACAGCATTGTACTGCAGGATAGATCTTGAAATGTTCTTTTTGGTGATGAATGCAATGCCATTCCTCTTCGTGTTGTCATTCCTGGCAGAGTAAACCATATTATTCTCCAATTCAAAATGGCCATTACCAATCCATTTCAGCTCACTAATGCCTTGGATATGTTTATGCATTTACGTATTCCATTTCATTTTTGATGATTCCCAATTCTCCTAGATTCACACTTCATAAATTTCAAGTTCCAATTATTAATGCATGTTTGCAGCTGTTTCTTCTCATTTTGAGTGGTGCCACATCAGCAAATGAAGGTCCCAAAAGCTTGACTCCATCCATGTCATTAAGATTAACTCTACTTTGTAGCGGCAGCTCTTCCCCAGTCTTATTTTGAGTGCCTTCCAACCTGAGAGGCTCATCTTCCAGCACTATTATCAGACAATGTTCCACTGCTATTCATGAGGTTTTTACAGGCTAATTTTTTTTTTTCAGAAGTAGACTGCCAGGCCCTTCTTCTTAGTCTGTCTTAGTCTGGAAGCTCAGCTGAAACCTGTCCACCATGGATGACTGTGCTGGAATTTGAATACCTGTGGCATAGCTTCCAGCATCACAGCAACAGGCAAGTCCCCACAGTATGACAAACTGACAGATGCCAAAGATTAAAAAAAAAAAAAAGATTTTTAATCTAGACAGATCCATAAAACGAAAGGAGTCTAAATGGGCACACCAACCCAGAGGCAAGGACAAGAAGGCAGGAGGGGACAGGAAAGCTGATAAGTGGCAACTGAAGATTGAGAAGGGGAGAGTATTAACATGTCATGGGGTTGGCAACCAATGTCACAAAACAATATGGGTATTAATTGTTTAATGAGAAACCAATTTGCTCTGTAAAATTTCATCTAAAGCACAATTAAAAATAAATAAATAAAAATAATGCATTGTAAATTCTAACCCGTATACCTGTGGTTATAATCCCATTTGGGTATAGTTGTTTTTGTTATGTTAATGAGATAGTATTAGTGTAGGGTATGTCTTGAGTCACTTTCTTTTGAAATATAAAAGGAGCAGATTAAGGAAGCAGAGATGCAAGATGGTAGATGCCATATCACATGAATATCACCAAAGAACCACGGAGCATAAGCCTTTCCTCGGACCTGACAGAGAGAAAAAGCCTTCCCCCAGAGCCAGCACCCTTAATTCAGACTTCTAGCCTCCTAAACTGTGACAGAATACAATTTATGTGTTATAGCCACCCACCTGTGGTATTTCTGTTATAGCAGCACTAGATAACTAAGATATGAATTATATCTCAGTAAAGCTATTATTAAAAAAAACTCAAATGTCAGGAGTATTGAGGTCAACAGAGTCGCCATATTAATTTCCCTATATCTGATTCCATTATACCTCCAATATCCAGGACCTGTAAATTCAAGCTGTCCTCACCCCAGAGAAGGCTGACTCCTATTGATATCATCTACCTACACTTGTATATCCTGAGAGGAGATGATGATGAAAAACATCAGGTCATGAAGTGGAGTGGTTAATTAGGCCAACTCTAGAATCAGACTGCCTGGGTCTGTGTCCTCACTGTATGACCAGTGATAAGTCATTTTATCTCTCTGAACCTCATCTTACTATTTTCCCATATTATTTATACCTGCCTCCTAACATTGTCTGAGTAAAAAATGAGTTAGTAGACACAAAATGCTTAGCATTGTACCCAGTTGATGCAAATTGAGCTAAGTCCATTTGATAATGCACAACTCTTATTTGGTAAATAATGGTAGCTGGCAAAGAAATTTTGAGATGATGAGGTCTAGCTATTCCTTTGCATTCTTCCTACTAGATTATAATAAAACAAGTCTTAGATATAATTCTGCTTCACTCATTTACTCATTAGTAAAGTACACACAACACATCATAAAATGATAAAATCATAAGCTTGATGAAATCCCAGCTCTCTGTCCTTTTAAGTGCTCTGACAACATCCTTATGAAAGACACAGCACAAGTCCTCTAGCTGGCAGTCAGAAACCCTACTAAACTAATGGCTGAGCACAGGACCCACGCCGGATCAAGACACTGATGTCATTGCTATGTAGTACAGAGTAAAGGCCTTGGTGTGTTCATGTAACTTATTCAAAGATAGTGTCTTCAACTTATGTTAGCTAATCAACATATATGAATATCTTTAATTTCACAAATAAGAAATCAATTCTAATGTCTGTAAAAATAATAAGACATTAGTTTCACCAATAAAGATATTTTGGCATGCAGTATGCTAATTGGCAAAATGTCAGTTCTTAAGTGTGATACCAATAGCAGAAGTTTTGTAGCCACCTCTGTAAGTATAATCATTTCTAATAAATTCTCTATGACTTTACCCTAGACTATGTATTCTTAACATAAATTCAATTATATATATGATGGGATATATATGCTAAGTATATCTATTACATTCATGTGGGACCTGTGCAGATAATATACATGATCTATCTCGGTATATGTTCTACACACCCTTGAAAAGAATGTATATCCTCTTGTTGGGTAAAGTGTTTTATAAACAACAATTAGATCAAGTTGTTTAATAGTTTCGTTCAGGTCTTCTATATCCTTATTGATTTTCTGTATACTTGCTTGTGGGACAAAAAACTTGGTTTGGTCTTTTGACTGTGGTTTCTGAAAATAACCCCAGCAATCAAGATGCCTTTGTTTTCCAAAATAGTCTGGCAAATAGGGGCTACACAGGCCACACACCTGGCAAATTAACTTCAGGAAGGGGGGGGCTGATGCAGTCATGAATATTTATTGATTGGATTGTCATAACTATGCATTAAGGCCTAAGTCATGCATATTCATTGAGGTCTCAATAACTAGGGGACCCAGGACCTTGAAAGGCTGTCTTTGGGGCCCCCTGGATTGATGAGAACACCCATGCTTGGGAGAGGAAGCAGCATGTCCCTGGCGACAATGGAGGCCCCGTGTCTAGAACTCTCCCAGACCTTGTCTTATTCATCTCTACTCTAGTATACTTTCTGGTTATAATAAATGGGTAGCTCTAAGTATACATAATAGTCTCTGTGAATTTTGTGAGCCATTCTAGAGAGTTAATGAGCCCACAAGGGCAATGAGTCAGCAGGGGCTGGCAGTACAGAGTCATTTTGTGTAGCCTGGCTCTGGTTGGTTGGATGATAGAGAAAGGCTGCATGGGCAGTAGATGAAGAAAGATAGAGTCCTTCTAGTTTGTGACCTAGTCCCAGGGGACTAGAAAGAGAGGGTGAGGGAGACCAGTGGGTCTGAAGTGCAGGGAGTTGGGCAGACTCCTGAGCTTACGGCTACTTCCCAATGACCTGGCCTCAGATGGTCAGAGATGTTTTGACCCAACTCAGGATACCTGAGGATGAGATCTGATTTAACTCTGGGGGGTTAGGGTCAGAAAGAGGAATTGCCATGGAAGTGACTGGCGGCAATGACTGGAAATGTGGGAAGGTGAGGCCTGGATCCACTTCCAGCTGGGAATTGGATTCATGCTGATCCTTGTTACTCAGTTAGTGATAAAGGTGGGTTTTGCCCACCTTATCCCTTTTGTAGTGCAGTTTGTAGAGTTGGAGTCCAAATCACATTGCCGTATCAGTTACTGAGACAGAATGTTGAAATTTCCAACAGTAATTGTGGATGTTCAATTTCTACCTTTGTTTCTGTAGTTTTTTGCTCAAGTATTTGAAACTCTTTTCTTAGGTGCATACACATTTAACAGTGTTATATCTTCATGGAGAATAGACTCCTTTATATTTATGTAATGTCTCTCAGTATCTCTGATAATATTCCTTGTTCTGAAATCCACTTTATCTGATATATAGCTATTCTAACTTTATTTTGTTTACTGTTTACATGGTATATTATTTTCAATCTTTCACTTTTTAATCTATGTCTTTATATATAAAAGTGGGTTAAATGTAGATAGCATATAGTTGGATCTTGTATTTTTACACATTCTGACAACCTCTGTCTTTTGATTACTGTGTTTTGAACCATTTATATTTAATGTAATTATTGATATGTTGGATTTGGGGCTGCCATATTATTATTTGTTCATATTTGTTCCTGTTTCTCCCCTCTGGCTACCTTTTCTATTATTTAAATGTTTTTAGTATTCCAATTTATTTATTGTTTTTTTTTTTGTCGGGGAGGGGGAAACCCTGGTGGCATAGTAGTTAAGAGCTACAGCTGCTAACCAAAAGGTCAGCAGTTCAAATCACCAGGCACTCCTTGGAAACCATATGGAGCAGTTAGACTCTGTCTTATAGGGTCACTATGAGTTGGAATGAACACTTCAGTAATGGGTTTTATTGGATTTAAAAATTTATTGTGCAAAATACATATAACAAAAAATTTGTCATTTTATCGGTTTTGAGAGTACAATTCAGTGACATTAAATTACATTTATCATGTTGTGCAATCATCATCACAACGTGTTTCCAAAAGTTTTCATCACCCCAAACAGAAACTCAGTACCTCTTAAGTGATAACTCCTTATTTCACCCTCCCTCACCCCCTGGTAGCCACTAATAAGTTTTGGTCTCTATGCATTTGCTTATTCTTGATATTTCATATAAGTGCAAACATACGATATTTGTCCTTCTGTGTCAGACTTGTTTTATTCATCATAGTGTTTTCAAGTTTCATCCATGTGATGGCATATATCGGAACTTCATCTGTCTTTATGACTGACTAATATTCCATTGTATGGATAAACTACATTTTGTTTATCCATTCACCTCTTCATGGACATTTGAGTTTGTTTCCACTTTTGGCTATTGAGAATAAATGAATGCCGATGTACAAGTATCTGTTTGAGTTCTTGATTTTAAGTCTCTAGAGTATATATCTAGGAGCTGTGGTGGTGCAGTGGTTAAAGCAATTGACTGCTAACCAAAAGGTTGGCAGTTCAAAATCACCAGCTTCTTGTGGGAGAAAGATGTGTCAGTCTCCTTCTGTAGAGATTTACAGACTCGGAAACCCTACAGGGTCACTATGAATCAGAATTGACTCTATGGCAGTGGTCGTTTTTAGAGTATGTATCTAGGAGTGGAATTCCTGGATCATATGGTAATTCAATTTTTAACTTTCTTAGGAACCACCAAGACATCTTCAATAGTGGCTGCGCCATTGTACATTCCCACCAGCATCCTAGGCAACATTGTTATTTTTCTGAGAATAGCTATCTTGGTACAAACCCTGGTGGCATATTGGTTAACAGCTGCGGCTGCTAACCAAAAGGTTGGCAGTTCGAATCCACCAGGTGCTCCTTGGAAACTCTATGGGGCAGTTTTTCTCTGTCCTATAGGTTCGCTATGAGTCAGAATCAACTTGACTGCAGCGGGTTTGGGTTCTTTTTTGGTGGATATGAAGTGATGTCTCATTGTGGTTTTGATGTACATTTCCCTAATGACTAGTGACATTGAGCATCTTTTCATGTGCTTATTAGCCATTTGTATATCTTCTTTGGAGAAATGTTTATTCAAGTCCCTTGCCTGTTTTTAAATTGAGTTGTTTGTATTTTTGTTGTTGAGTTGCAGGATGTTTATATATACTGGATATTAAACCCTTATCACATGGGTTTCCCAAATATTTTCTCCCACTCTGTACATTGTCTCTGCACTTCTTGTTTAAGTCCTTTGATGCACAAAAGTTTTTAATTTTCCTGAAGTCCAATTTATATATATATATATATATATAAAACCAAACCAAACCCACTGCCGTCGAGTCAATTCCGACTCATAGCAACCATATATATATAGTTTCTCATGCTTTTGGTGTCATATCTAAGAGTCCATTGTAAAAAATTGGGTCCCAAAGCTTTATCTCTATATTTTCTTCTTAAAGCTTTATGATTTTAGTTCTTATATCAGGCCATTTATCCCCTTTGAGTTAAGTTTCATATATGGTTTTAGTTATGGGCCTAACTTCATTCTTTTGCACGTGGAGATCCAGTTGTTCCAGAACCATTTATTGAAGAAACTGTTCTTTCCACACTGCATGGTCTTGGCATCCTTGTAGAAAATCAATTAGCCATAGATGTAAGGGTTCATTTCTGAACTCTCAATTCTATTGCACTGGTCTATATGTCTATCATTATACCTGTATCAGACTGTTTTGATTACTGTTACTTTATATTTTGAGATCGGGTAGTGTGAGTCCTCCTAATTTGTTCTTTTATTAGACTGATTTGGCTATTCACAGACCTTTACAATTCCATATGAATTGGGGGATTAACCTTTCCATTTTTACAAAAAAGATTGTTAGAATATTGATAAGGATTACATTGAATCTGTAGATCACTTTGGGTAGTATTGACATCTTAACAATATTGTCATCCAATCCATGAATACAGTGTGTCTTCCATTTATTTAGATCTTCTTCAAATTCCTTCAACAATGTTTTACCGTTTTAAGTGTACAAGGTTTTCACCTCTCTGGTTAAATTTATTCCTAGGTGTTTTATTCTTTTACATGTTATAATAAATAGGATTGTTTTTCTTAATTTCCTTTTCTGATTGTTCATTGCTGGTATGTCGAAATGTAAATAAGTTTTGTGTGTTGATTTTGTACCCTGCGACTTTGCTGAAATCATTTATAAGCTGTAGCATCTTTTTTGTGGGTTGTTTGAAATTTTCTACATATAGGATCATGCCATCTGTGAAAAGAGATAGTTTTACTACTTCTTTTTTGATTAGGATAGCTTTTATTTCTTTTTCTTGGCTAAGTGCTCTAGATAAAACTTCCAGTGCAATACTCAATAGCAACAGTGAAAGCAGGCTTACTTGTCTAGCTCCTAATCTTAGGGAGAAAGCTTTCAGCCTTACTCAATTGATTATGATATTGTTGCTGTTGTTGTTGTTAGGTGCCATCGAGCCACTTCTGACTCATAGCAACCCTATGTACAACAGAACAAAACACTGCTCCATCCTGTGCTATCCTCACAATCATCTTTATGCTTGAGCCCATTGTTGGCTCCACTGTGTCAATCCATCTCATTGAGGGTCTTCCTCTTTTTCACTGACCCTCTATGATGTGGTTGTTGTTAGGTGCCATCGAGTCAGTTCTGACGCATAGTGACCCTATGTACAACAGACTGAAACACTGCCTGGTCCTGTGCCATCCTCACAATCGTTGTTATGCTTAAGCCCATTGTTGCAGCCACTGCATCAATCCATCTTGTTGAGGGTCTTCCTCTTTTTCACTGACCCTCTACTTTACCAAGCATGATGTCTTTCTCCAGGGGCTGCTTCCTCCTCATAATATGTCCAAAGTGTGTGAGACATAGCCTCGCCTTCCTTGCTTCTAAGAAGCATTCCGATAGTACTTCTTCCAAGACAGATTTTTCATTCTTTTGGCAGTCCATGATATATTCAATATTCTTCTCCAACGCCACAATTCAAAGGCGTCAATTTTTCTTTGGTCTTCCTTATTCATTGTCCAGCTTTCACATGCATATGAGGTGATTGAAAACACTATGCCTTGGGTAAAGCGCACATTAGTCTTCAAGGTGACATCTTTGCTTTTCAGCACTTTAAAGAGGTCTCTTGCAGCAAGTTTGTCCAATGCAATGCGTCTTTTGATTTCTTGACTGCTGCTTCCATGGATGCTGACTGTGGATCCTAGTAAAATGAAATCCTTGACACCTTCAATCTTTTCTCCATTTATCATGATGTTGCATATTGGTTCAGTTGTGATGATTTTTGTTTTCTTTATGTTGAGGTGTAATCCATATTGAAGGCTGTGGCTGCTAACCAAAAGGTTGGCAGTTCGAATCCACCAGGTGCTCCTTGGAAACCCTATGGGGGAGTTCTACTCTGTCCTTTAGGGTTGCTAGGTGTCGGAATTGACTGCACCGCAACAGGCTTTTTTTTTGGTATACAGAATATGGAGTCCCTGGGTGGTGCAAACGATTAAGATTCTTGGCTGCTAACCAAAAGGTTGGATATTTGAGTCCACCCAGAGGTACCTCAGAAGAAAGTCATGGCAATCTACTTCTGAAAAATCAGCCATTGAAAAGCATATGGAGCACATTTCTACTCTGACACACATGGGGTCACCATGAGTCAGAATCGTCTCAACAGCTACTGGTATACAGCATATGCCTACTTTTCTCACTCACTAGTGCCTTCTTTGTGTAGAACAGGTGTCAGCAAACTTTTTCTGCCAAGGGTCAGACAGTAAATAATTTATGCCTTCAAGGTAATACAGTCTGTCATAACAACTTAACTCTGCCATTGTAGCATGAAAGCAGAAATAGTCACTCTGTAAATGAGTGGGTTGTAAATCCTAACCTGTCCCATTTGAGAATGGATTGTCTTTGTTATGTTAATGAGGCAGGATTAGTGTAGGGTATATCTCGAGTCAATCCCTTTGGAGATAAAAAAGAAATTGAACAAGCGAGCAGAACAGAGATGGGGAAGAGAGATGCCAGGCCACATGAAGATTGCCCAGGAGCAAAATCTCAAAGAGTCAAGGACCTTCTCCACAGCTAGCAAAGGGAAAGAAAGTCTTTCCCTAGAGCTAGCATCTGGAATTTGATCTTCTAGCCTCCTAAACTGTGAGAAAATAAATTTCTTTTGTTACAGCCACCCACCTGTGGTAGTTCTGTTATAGCAGCATTGGATAACTAAGATAGGTCATAATTTGCCAATCCTAGTGTGTTATTTGCAAGAGGATCAGGCCCAAGAGGAACTTACTCGACTACACTAGAAGCTAAAACTCTATAATATTTTTGTTTTAACTAATTCACTTTTGACATGTTCACATTAATTGAATAACTAATTGAAATACTTTAAAGTAGAGGAGATAGAAGACACCTAAAGAATGCAAAAAAAAAATCACTAAGGGGCTATAACCTTCTGATCATATATGAAGTATAATATTGATGACAATGAGTTATAGGTTAATATATGATTGTTAGACTTTTTACGATTGCTTGATTTAGAGTTAAAAAGAACAATATCCATTTATTCATTCAAGTAGTGTTTATTGAGCATGTATTGTGTGTCAGGCATTGTGCTAGGTATTGATGATACAATGGTGGGCAGATAGCACAGCATAATAGTTGAGAACATGGCCTCTGGACCCAGGCTTTCTGGGTTTGAATCCTGGCTCTGTCTCTTATTAGTTGTGTGAGCTTGGGCAAGTTCCTCTACCTCTCTGGAAGTCAGATTCTTCTATATATATGATGATGATAATGCCCCCTGGGGTTTCTATGAGAATTAAATATTTCTAAACTGCTGAGAAAAGTACCTAGCACATAATGAAAGCTATGTAAGTTTTTGTTAAATAATAAATACTGACACCATCTCTGCCTCCATGGAACTTAATTTGTCTAGTGGGAGAGATGGACTTTAATCAAAAAAGCACACAAGCAAATGTAAAATACAAAAGTGGTAAGTGATACAAAGGAGACTGACATGGAGCTCTGAGCATTTGTATTAGAGATTTGACCAGAGAAGATATCTCTGAAGAAGTGATATTTGAGCTGAGGATAAGTAGTACATTAGGCAAAAACCATGTTTTGGGAGGAGCATGATGAGTGACATTGCATTTCCTGTCTTGCTAACTAAGCACTCTGTTAATGAGGGCAGGGTCCAACTCTAAAACTTCTGTATTCTCCATCGTGCTTGGCAAGCATGGGGATGACCCTTTATAGGTCTCCCAGACAAGCCTGATTATGCTTGTGACAAGGAAGAACTTCCATTCTGGAAGCTTAGTCTTTCCTCCTCCTGCCTGGCCCTCCCAAATCTGGGAAAGTCTTCACAAACCAACTGTATAAAGAATGCTTGGGAGTGTTAAAGCACTCTGTTAGAAGACAAGTCCACTGAAGGGAATCAGCAATTTGGATGATGAATGTAGCCCTTTCTGTGAGCATTTTGGCTGCATTTGCTCTACAGACTTAGCCTCAGGAAGCAAAGGAGATGTGCTGAGGACTGGGCACTGTGGACTGAGGCTCCTTATGCTTTCTCAAGGCGTCCTATTCTGAAGCCTACGATCCTCTGGAGGGGCATTCTTTACAAAACAAGGTCTCTATTTCATCACATGTGGCTGGAGTATAATAATCATCAGGCACCTGCAACAATTTTATTTCCAGAATCCTTTCTCTTGTCAACTACAGATCAGGAAACAAATGTATGAAAACGGATATCTTTTTTCCTCATTCAAAATAGGAGCAGCTGACATCATTTGCAGTATGTAACTGCTGAAAACCTCGAGCAATTCATTTCAGGGTACTTTCAGGGGAACATTTCCATTCTGTGTAGAGATGTATACCAATCCAACCTCACAACTCCCCCAGTTGCATGGTGCTTTTTTGTATTTTCAGAGGTTTCATGTTGGTTCATTTGGAAGAATCCAGATAAAAATAAACAACCACAATGCATAAGTCAGGATAGGATTCTTTGTTTTCAAGGTGAAGAAACTGAAGGCCAGATAAGCCAAGTGAATTGGATAAGGCTGAACAGTTGTGTAGTATCAGAAACATTTTACTTTCAGCTCCATAGAAGTCTGGATTTTCTAAAGACCAAGCCCATATATTGGGCTATGTTCATTTTATCTTATTTTTAGCCCCATAACCCACTCCCATTCTCCTCCTTCTCATCCCACAAACATTATAATATATTTAACATATATCTTTTTTATTTGAATGTGTCCTTTCAAACTACATATTGTTGTTTTGTTTGTATGTATATAAGTGGCACTATGTTATATATCTCATTCAGTTTCTTACTTTTTTCATTTAGCAGTATGTTTTTAGATCAATCCATGTTTTTGTGTGCTTATTTAACCACATTTTACCTATTCACTCTCTCAGTTCTCAGTGAAGGATTCCTACTGTGGTCATGTTAATCTTCTTAGTCAGAGTTCTCTGTAGAAACATAAATATATATATATTACTATACACACACACATACACAGATTTACTTCAAAGGATTGGCTCACGCAATTATGGGTGCTCTCAAGTACAAAATCTGTAGGTCAGGCAGCAGACTATAGGATTTTGGGGGGCTGGCAAGTCCAAAATATACATGTAGGTCAGACCACAGGCTGAAGACTCCTCAGGCTTGCATCCCCAAATCCGTAGATCAGGCAACAGGGAGAGCGCAAAGTTGAGAGAGAGAGAGCGAATTTTGAAGGCAACTCCCTAAGGAACTCCCCTTTTAACCAATTGATTCATTACATTATATTAGATTACATTATGGAAGGGGATTAAATTACATTGCATTAGATTACATTATGGAACAGTAATCAGTCTAATGTTTGGTGAAACCACTGGGAAGCTTAACCTAGCTTTATTGGCACATAAAATTAACTATCACACCTTCTGCCACCACAAATAACATTTCCACAAACACCTTTGTACAAGTCCCTAGGGACTTGTGTAGGAATTTTCCTAGATATATATACTCAGGAGCAGAATTGTTGGGTCATAGAATACGTGTATATTTAATATGACTGACTAAGTTAGTTATATGACCCTCAAACCAGTGATGCCTTTCTTGGCCACTCTTTCTTCCACTTCAGCCCCTCATGTAACATTTCCTATTCCCCGTTTCTGCTTTAATTTCTCCACCTAACACTTGTATATATTTTATCTATGATTTTTTATTACCTTATTATTTATATTTATTGTTTGTCTCCCCCAGTATAATATAAGCTTCGTTACAGCAGGGATTTTTGTCAGTTTTGTCCACTTATATCCTGAACACTTAGAACAGTGCTTGGCACAAGGACGGTGCTCAGTAAATATTCATTGAGTGAATGAATGGAGTAGTGCCAAATTGTTCTCCAGAATAGATGAACCAATCTACGTTATGCAGAACATAAACGTTCTTATATCCTCACATCCTTACCAACACTTGACATTATCAGCTTTTTAATTTTTGTCAGTTTTTGTTTTTGGGCTTAAGACCTGTTTAGTTAAACTTGTATTTCTTTAATTACTAATGAGTTTGAGCATGTCTTCATAAATTCAATCGAAGTGTTATTCTTGGTGGTGAGCTCTTTCTTATAAAAGGGGAAAATCAACTACTAGTAGAGAAGTCCAAACAAGTGCCCTGAGCTACGAATCCACATCCCTAGCTAAAAGCAAGCACAGAGCCTGGATGTCTAATGTCCAATTTACAAAGAAAAACTCTGACACCATAGACAACAAGAGTGCAGAGTATCACTTTCAACTGTACCTCCCAAATCATGTATCTTTTGGCTGCTTGTGAGTCCTTAACAGAGCCTGTTGAAGAGAAAGTCTGAATTTCATGGCATTTTTCACTCGGTGAACATAAAACTGTCTGAATAGCCATTTTTTCCTCATTAGCCCTAGTTAACACGCCCAAGGAAGTATGTGTCCCAGGATTAGCTCATAAATGTAGTCAAGTTTCAAATGCCATCTCCTCCCTTTCTAGGCCTGTTCCAGATCCTCTCAGCCTGCAGTGGGGAGCAAGTTTCAGCTTCATCTCCTCCTCTGGTCCAGGCAGTTTGGTGTGTTAAATGGACAAAGGATTAAGACCAAAGAGACTAGGCTGTCAACATTCATTCATTCGTTCTACCTTTATTGAGAACCAAGGATGTGACAGAAAGCATGCCAGGCACTGACATTAGGCAACTCACAGTCTTACAGGGAGAAGAGACACATTGTATAAGCAATGACCTTTAGAGACTGCGTTAAGTTTTATGCTGGAAGGAAGCACAGGGTGATACAGCAGCACAACTGAGGGCCACCTGACCTGGTCTAGGGAGGGAGAAACAGGAGTAGATGAGACAGAAAGAAGACTACTCAGAGGCATATAGTCTGAATCAAAACTAGAAGATCAAGTAGAAGCTTACCAAAAGAATTGGGGCAGGGGGCGTAGAAAGGACAGTATGTACATATTCCAAAAAACACTAAGTAGCTCCCTGTGGCTTAAAATGAGGGCTAGAAGGTTTGGCAGTTACTGGTGCTTTTTCTCCAAATATTCCAGTTCTTACCAACTCCCCCACTGCCGCATTGTTCTGAGTACATTGTAAGATTGCATTTCCTGGCTCCCTCGTGTCCAGAAATGGTGTTTCAGGCTAGGTTCTCCAGAGGAGCAAAACCAGTGAAGCATATATATACAGAGAGAGATTTACTTCAGGGAAATGGCTCACACAATTGTGGGGGGCTGGCAAGTTCCAAATCTTCAGATCAGGAAGCTGGCTGAAGGCTTCTCCAAGAACTGGAAGTCAGACCACGAGATGAGTGCAGGATTGAGAGAGAGAGAGAGCATGAGATTTGCCAGAATATCCATATATATTTGATGCAGGTTACACCCCCCAAAGAAACTCCCCTTCCAGCTTATTTGCTACTCACATCAGATCATAAAATGATGATTACATAGTATCTGCCAAATCACGGAGACTAACGGCCTAGCCAAGTTGACACATAACATTAACTATAACAGATGGTCAATGAATTGTGAGCGGAAGTTATGCCTGTCATTTTCAGTCTTAGCATTTAATTGCCAGAGTAAGAGCCACCAGGCTATCTTCCCCCTGCCATGATGACAGGCAATATTGGAGATGGTGGGAGCTTCATCAGCCTTTGTCCCAAAATGAAGATGAGGTGGAGCAGAGCAACCTGCTGACCTGCAATAGACAGTAGTACATGAGATGTAAACTTTTATTATTTTAGACCACTGAGATTTGGAGTTCATTTGTTACAATACCAAAGCCTAGCCTATCCTAACTAATATAGAAGGGAAGAGTAGCAGGAGTGAGGGATGGGGATAGAGAGGTAAGTACAGTAAAAAAAAAAAAAAAGTGCAGTAGTCCCCCTTTATTCCCAGTTTCGCTTTTCACGGTTTCAGTTACCTGTGGTCAACCACAGTCTGAAAATATTAAACGGAAAATTCCAGAAATAAACAATTCACAAACTTTAAATTGTGCCCATTCTGAGTAGCATAATGAAATCTTACATTGTCCCACTCTGTCCCTCCTGGGACATGAATCATCCCATTGTCCAGCATATCCATGTTGTATACTCTACCTGCCTGTTAGTCACTTAGTAGCCATCTCAGTTATCAGGTTGACTGTTGGTGTATCAAAGTCCTTGTGTTCAAGTAACTCTTTTTTACTTAATAATGGCCCCAAAGCACAAGAGTAGTGATGCTGACAATTCAGATATGCCAAAGAGATCACATTCACATAACTTTTATTACAGTATGTTACTATAATTGCTCTATGTTATTGTTGTTTTTGTTGTTAGATGTCAAGTCAGTTCCAACTTATAGCAACCCTAATGTTCAACAGAACGAAACACTGCCTGGTCATGCACCATCCTCACAATTGTTGTTATACTTGAGCCCATTGTTGCAGCCACTGTGTCAATCCATCTCATTGAGGGTCTTCCTCTTTTTCCCTGACTCTCTACGTTACCAAGCATAATGTCATTCTCCAGGGATTGATCCCTCCCTGTCCAAAGTATGTGAGATGTAGTCTTGCCTTCCTTGCTTCTAAGGAACATTCTGGTTGTACTTCTTCCAAGACATATTTGTTTGCTCTTTTGGCAGTTCATGGTATATACAATATTCTTCTCAAACACCACAGTTCAAAAGACTCAATTCTTCTTAAGTCTTCCTTACTCGTTGTCCAGCTTTCACATGCATGTGAAACGATTGAAAAACACTATGGCTTGGGTCAGGCACACCTTAGCCTTCAAGGTAACATCTTTGGTTTTTAACACTTGAAAGAGGTCTTTTGTAGCAGATTTGCCCAATGCAATGTGTCTTTTGATTTCTTGACTGCTGCTTCCATGGGCATTGATGGTGAATCCAAGTAGAATGAAATCCCTGACAACTTCAATCTTTTCTCCATTTATCATGATGTTTCTTATTGGTCCAGTTGTGAGGATTTTTGTTTTCTTTATGTTGAGGTGTAATCCGTACTGAAGGCTGTGGTCTTTGATCTTCGTTAGGAAGTGCTTCAAGTCCTCTTCACTTTCAGCAAGCAAGGTTGTGTCATCTGCATAACGCAGGTTGTTAATGAGTCTTCCTCCAATCCTGATGCCCCGTTCTTCTTCATATATTCCAGCTTCTCATATTATTTGTTCAGCATACAGATTAAATAGGTATGGTGAAAGAATACAACCCTGACGCATACCTTTCCTGACTTTAAACCAATCAGTATCCCCTTGTTCTGTTCAAACTACTTCCTCTTGGTGTATGTATGGGTTCCTCATGAGCACAATGAAGCATTCTAGAATTCCCGTTCTTCCCAATGTTATCCATAATTTGTTATGATCCACACAGTCGAATGCCTTTATATAGTCAATAAAGTGCAGATAAATATCTTTCTGGTATTCTCTGCTTTCATCTGGGATCCATCTCACACCAGCTATGATATCCCTGGTTCCACATCCTCTTCTGAATCTGGGTTGAATTTCTGGCAGTTTCCTGTTGATATACTGCTGCAGCCGCTTTTGAATGATCTTCAGCAAAATTTTGCTGGCATGTGATATTAATGATATTGTTTGATAATTTCTGGATTTGGTTGGATCAACTTTCTTGGGAGTAGGCATAAATATGGATCTCTTCCAGTCAATTGGCCACGCAGCTGTCTTCCAAATTTCTTGGCAAGTCTATGAGTGAGCACTTCCACTGCTGCATCTGGTTGTTGAAGCATGTTAATTGGTATTTCGTCAATTCCTGGAGCCTTGTTTTTTGCCAATGCCCTCAGTGCAGCTTGAACTTCTTCCTCCCGTACCATCAGTTCCTGATCATATGCTACCTCCTGAAATGGTTGAATGTTGATCAATTCTTTTTGGTATACTGGCTATGTGTATTTCTTCCATCTTCTTTTGATGTTTTCTAAATTGTTTAATATTTCCTCTGTAGAATCCTTCTTTATTGCAACTTGAGGCTTGAATTTTTTTCTTCAGTTCTTTCAACTTAGGAAATGCCAAGCGTGTTCTTCCCTTTTGGTTTTCTATCTCCAGGTCTTTGCACATGTCGTTATAATATTTTACTTTGTTTTCTTGAGCCATCCTTTGAAATCTTCTTTTCAGTCCTTTTACTTTCATCATTTCTTCCTTTCACTTTAGCTACTCGACATTCAAGAGCAAGTTTCAGAGCCTCTTCCAACATCCTTTTTGGTCTTTTTTTTCCTTTCTGTCTTTTTAAAGACCTCTTGCTTTCTTCAAGCATAACGTCCTTGATGTCATTCCACAACTCCTCTAGTCTTTCATCATTAGTGTTCGATGCATCAAATCTATTCTTGAGATGGTCTCTAAATTCAGATATGATATACTCAAGGTCGTACTTTGGCTCTCTTGGGCTTGTTCTAGTTTTATTCAGTTTCACCTTGAACCTATGTATGAGTAATTGATGGTCTGTTCCCCAGTTGGCCTCTGGCCTTGTTCTGACTGGTGATATTGAGCTTTTCCATTGTCTCTTTCCACAGATATAGTCGATTTGATTCCTGTGTATTCAATCTGGCGACGTCCATGTGTATAGTTGCCATTTACGCTGTTGAAAAAATGTATTTGCAATGAAAAAGTTGTTGGTCTCGTGAAATTCTATCACACGATCTCCAGCATCATTTCTATCACCAATGCCATATTATCCAACTACTAGTCCTTCTTTCCCAAGGAGTTTCAGCAGTGGGCTGGTGGTGGGTTAGTCCTTCTTTGTTTCCAACTTTCTCATTCCAATCACCAGTAATTATCAGTGCATGCTGATTGCATGTTCCATCAATTTCAGACTGTAGAAGTTGGTAAAAATCTGCAATTTCTTTGTCTTTGGCCTTAGCGGTTAGCAGGTAAATTTGAATAATAGTCGTACTAACTGGTTCCTTGTAGGCGTATGGATATTATCCTATCACTGACAGCATTGTACTTCAGGATAGATCTTGAAATGTTCTTTTTGACGATTAATGCAATGCTGTTCCTCTTCGTTTTGTCATTTCCTGCATAATAGGCCATATGATTGTCCAATTCAAAATGGCCAGTACCAGTCCATTTCAGCTCACTAATACCTACGATATTGATGTTATGCATTCCATTTCATTTTTGATGGTTTCCAATTTTCCTAGATTCATACTTCCTACATTCCATGTTCCAATTATTAATGAATGTTTTTAGCTGTTTCTTCTCATTTTGAGTCATGCCACATCAGCAAATGAAGGTCCCGAAAGCTTGACTCCATCCATGTCATTAAGGTAAACTCTACTTTGAGGAGGCAGCTCTTCCCTAGTCGTATTTTGAATGCCTTCCAACATGAAGGGTTCATCTTCTGGCACTTGATCGGACAATGTTCCATTGTTATTTGTAAGGTTTTCACTGGCTAATTCTTTTCAGAAGTAGACCACTGGGTCCTTCTTCCTCGTCTGTCTTAGTCTGGAAGCTCACCTGAAACCTGTCTGCTGTGGGTGACCCTGCTGATATTTGAATACCAGTGGCATAGCCTCCAGCATCACAGCCATAGGCAAGCCCCCACAGTATGAGAAACTGACAGATGCATGGGGGATTTTATTGTTAGTTATTTTTAATCACAGTAAGAGATTGTTATGCACAATAAGAGATTAACAATAACTGAGATTTCATTATTAGTTATTGTTAATCTCTTACTGTGCCTAATTTATATATTAAAGTTTATCATAGGTATGTATGTATTGGAAAAAACATAGCATATATAGGATTTGGTACTGTCTACGGTTTCAGGCATTCACTCGGGGTCTTGGAACATATCCTCTGTGGATAGGGGAAACTACTGTGAGGGCCAAATCATGAAGAACTTCTTAGGCCATGCTAAGAAGCTTCATCCTGTAGGATTAGTGGTTTTTATGTCTGCTCTACAGAACACTTGGTGCCTCAGGGAAGTGGGGGCAAAATATTCGGGGATCCAGGCCTCTGACCCTCACTTTGGGAAGAGTACCTCTGCTTTTGTCTGTTTTGAATGTATAAATATTTATATTGGGTGCAATAGTTAAGCATTCGGCTGCTAACTGAAAGGTTGGCTGTTTGAACCCACCCAGTAGCTCCATGGGAGAAACACCTGGTGATTTGCTTCCATAAAGATTTTAGCCTATAAAACCCTATGGGGCAGTTCTACTCTGTCCTATAAGGTGGCTATGAGTCAGAATTGACTCTATGGCACCTAACAACAACATCATCACCAACAACACATAAATGAAAAAAAAAAAAAAACCCAGATGAGATACGATTTGATTTTAGAAATAGCTCTCCAGATACTCTGGGGAGAATAGATTGTAAAGAGGCAAGACTGGAGGCAAGGAAATCACTTAGCAAACTGCTGCAGAAGTCCAGATGAGAGAAGATGATGGGTTGGACTAGGAAGGAGCAGTGGAAGGTGGGGAGAGAGAAATGAACAAAATTTAAAAACTCTTTAGAAGATAGAATCCACAGACTTGGTGACAGATTGACTGTAGGGATTGAGGAAGAGGAAGGCATCAGTGATGACTCCAAGTTTTCTGCCTTGGACACAATGTTGGGCCATTTATTAAAAGGTAGAGCATAGGAGGAGAAGCAGTTTAGGAGTTGATGAGCTCAGTTTTGAATATATTGATTTTGAAGTGCCTGTGAGACATCTAAAAAGAGAGGGATCTCAGGAGAGAGGCCTGGTTTCAAGAAGTCCCAATTCTGCCACTTAGTAACTGTAAGAACTTGGGCAAGGCAAACCTCATGTTTAAAATGAGAATACTAAAATATTAACACATGGCTCTTAGTTTGATCAAATGCAAGAGTTTATGTGAGAGGTGCTTTGTAAATTCTAAAATGCCATACAAATTGTAATAATGAATATTTTCATGGGCAACAAACTGGATGTGGAGAGGAGGGAAGATTTTTCAGGATAGGAATTTTTGGGCCTGCGCAGAGTCATCAGAGCTGTCTGACTCATGGTGACAACACCAGGAACATTCCTATCTCCAGGAAATTTACCCCTACAAATAATTTCTTCCCAGTGGTTTGGTGTCATGGTGATATAGCTGACTTGCGCCAAAGGGTGAGGGACTGGAGGGAGGCTGCCTAATTCTGGGCAGTGGGAAATTGGGATAGGGCTAATGCAAATGGGGTTGGCTGACACACATTTTTGCAGACAGAAAGCATGTTTTGAATGATCTTCTAAGGTGTTTTTTTTTTTTTTTTTTGCTAACAAGAGTTTGTGTCTTATTTGTTGTTTGTAAAAAGCACACTTATGAGTAAAGAATTTAGAAGAGGTAGACATAGTAAGAAGCCCTGGTGAAAATGTTCTGGATGGGGAGTCAGAGATCTTAGGCTCTGCAGTTGGGTTATGGACACAGCCTGTGTCCTTTTGCAAGTTATTTGCATGTACCGTGCCTTGGTTTCCATCTGCTCTGTGACCCAAAGGGTCTTTTAGGCACTGCAAAATGACCTAAAAACAATCAGGAATTTTGATATTGAATATAGAGCTATACAAAGAGACTTCATAGAAAATCTTTATTAGTTGTGGGTGGTGCAAATAGTTTTCACTTGACTACTAACCTAAAGGTTGGTAGTTAAAACTCACCCAGCTCCACTGTGGAAGCAAGGCCTGGCAATCTGCTTCCGTAAAGATTATAGCCAAGAAAACCCTACGAAGCAGTTCTACTCTGTAACATATTGGGTCACCATGAGTCAGAATTGATGGTAATGAGTTGAATCATTGTTAAATCAATCACTCTATTTAATTGCAATAAAGGGAAATAAAATGACCATCTGTTTATTGATATAATGGATATTGTTGCTTTATCTAGGGCTAAGTATTGAAGACTACCTACAAGTCTTGAGGACTGTGCAGATGGAATAGTTTGAAAGGCTGAGAAGAACTTTGGAAAAATGGACCGTCCCCTGACCTTAACTGACCCATTCCAAAATGACTACGCCTGGGTAAGCCTCCTCCCTTTGACCATATATCACTGCCTATTAACACTATGAACATTTAAAACACCAACCTAAAGCCAAGTGATCCAGAAGGCAAATGATACCCCCATCCTACTATCAGCCAATTCTGGCCCTCCCCTACGCTGGGACAAAGAACAGTACGAACAACCTCACTCTAGGGAATTTCTCCTTTTAATGACCTATAAAGCCTTGCTTGTTCAGCCCCACATTAGTTATCTACCCCTGCATAACAAGTTATTCCAAAACTTAGTGGCTGTAACCAAAAAGCATTTATTTTATTATTTCACAGTTTCTGTGGGTCAGGAATCTGAGAGCAGCTTAACTGGGTGGTTCTGGTTCAGGGTCTCTCACATGGCTGTAATCAAGGTGTGTCATCAGGGACTACAGTCATCTCAAGGCTCAATTCAGGGTGTATCCACTTCCAAGCTCACTCACATGGCTGTTGGCAGACCTCAGAAGATCGGCTTCCAAGCTCAGTCATGAAAATTTCTCCATAGAGCTGCCCCACAACATGGCAGCTGGCTTATTCAGACAGAATAACCCAAGAGAGAACATTCAATATGTAAGTCACAGTCTTTTTATAACCTAACTGCAGAAGTGATACAAATCATTACAGGAGAGTCATTAAACTAGTGACTCTAGGGGATCACATAAGGGCTTGAATACTAGGAGGTGGAGATCATTGGAAGTCATCTAAAAGGCTGATGACCGCAGCTCCTCACTCCACCCCACATCTCTGCAGCCTCATCTGGGACTACATTACTGTATTTTTACACAAATAATGTGGGCCTTCTACATTTGTATGCCAGCCACAACTTCCCTCTGTGAGGTATTTTCGTTAAGTGCTACAATGCCAATTATTTTTTACATGTTGCTGTAAAAAAAAAAATTAACATAGCACGCTTAAGAAAAAACCTTGCAGGGGGAGGGTGTGGTTGGCAAACAAATGTAGATGATCTCTGTTATTGGCATAAAAATACAGTAATCCTTTGGCTCTGTGGACTCCAGCTACATGGGCTTCTTTCAATTACTCATATTTGCCATGCTCCCTCCCATCACAGGACATCTATACAGGTTATTTCCTCTGCCTGGTACTCTTTCCTATTCTGTTCACCTGCTATACTCTTGTTGTTGTTGTTGTTGTCAGGTGCCATCAAGTTGGTTCTGACTCATAGCAACCCTATGTACCACAGAATGAAACACTGCCTGGTCCTGTGTCATACTCACAATTGTTGTTATGCTTGAGCCCATTGTTGCAGCCACTGTGTCAATCCATCTCATTGAGGGTCTTCTTCTTTTCTGCTGACCCTCTGCTTTATCAAGCATGATGTCCTTCTTCATGGACTGATCGCTCCTGCTAACATGTCCAAAGTATGTGAGATGTAGTCTTGCCGTCCTTGCTTCTATGGAGCCTTCTGGTTATACTTCTTCCAAGACTGATTTGTTAATTCTTTTGGCAATCTATGGTATATTCACTATTCTTCGCCAACATCACAATTCAAAGGCATCAATTCTTCTTCAGTCTTCCTTATTCACTGTCCAGATTTTACATGCATATGATGCGATTGGAAATACCATGGCTTGGGTCAGGCGCACCTTAGTCTTCAAGGTGACGTCTTTGCTCTTCAACATTTTAAAGAGGACATTTGCAGCAGATTTGCCCAATGCAATGCATCTTTTGATTCCTTGACTCCTGCTTCCGTGGGTGTTGATTGTGGACCCCAGTAAAATGAAATCCTTGACAACTTCAATCTTTTTGTCCTCCCAGTGCCTAGCAAGATTTGTTGAGTGAAACAGTGTTTATCTACTATGAACGAATAAATAAAATACTGTCCTCTATGTGACATTAATAAGGACTCTAAATCTCTTCCAAAGTATAAATATGCACAATGGGATGCCCATGGCACCCTGATTTTGTGATTTGTTATCATCCAGCATCCCAGTAGGTTCAGAGTTCAGACCTTCAGTTCACATGCTCACAAGCTTGGAGGTGACTTAAACTTGACTTTAAAAAGAGTGGACAATGGAACTTCCAGCCTTATTTAATGGGCTTGAAATTTTTGTTCTTGGAGGGAAACAGCACTGATTTTCAGCACAGGGATAGAGCAGATTGTACAATCACTGTTGCTAAACTGATTTTTAAAAAATTTTCCTAAATACAAATCTTGGAGATGGGGCCAAGATGGCTGACTAAAAAGCAGAAGCTTCCGCTAAACCCTTTTGCAACAAAGACTCAAAAAAACAAGTGAATTGATTATATATATGACAATCTATGAACCCTGACCATCAAACACAGAACTAACAAATCGACCTGAGTGACAGGGGAGTGAGAGACTGCGCAGAAGCAGTAACTAGTTGCTGAGCCAGCGCAGCACCCCAGCTCTGATTCCTTAGTGCTGTTCTTTGGTGCAAATGTGGTGGGGCTGAAGGTACTTTCCTGAGACACGGCAGGCACTGGACACAGCCCTAACCCCCTGGGGGCAATCTTGGCGGGGACCCAGCCAGAGCATACAGGCTACACACGCCTCTGGAATCTCAGATAAAACAGCACTCTCGACACAAGATAAGTGATTTTGTCTGTTTTACCACACTACTTTCTCCTATCTGTCTGATCCCTCCCTTCCCTGCCCCAGCTGTCTTCGTTAACATTCACGGGAAAAATACTTTCCCAACTCCCCTAAACTGGAAGATCAGAACAGAAGGAGCTCCACTCCAGGCATAAGAAATCCACAGACTTTGGCTTTCACCCCTACATGGAACCAGGTGGCTATTATAATGCAAAGGCAAATCTGTTAGAGGTCTCACTGTAATTGTTTCAGCTGAGTGGTGCACAGGCAGGTTTTGGAAGTCTAATACCACTCTACCTATTAATCAGAGCCCTCACGAACCCACAGCAGGGAACTGAGGGCTGATGCTCCATTCATACCACTTAGCCACCCACAAAAGGGGTCTGAGGATAGTGGTGCCTAAGAGTCTTTACAGGTACAAGCACTGGGTGCCTAAGGCACAGCTGCAGAGCACTCTAGAGAACAGAGATGCTTCTTCCTCAGTGGCACTTGGGGGAAGGCTGTCAGCACTCTGCCCTCCTCAGAGTGTAACCCCCCCTGCTGCTACCAGAAACCAGTGAATACAACCATCACCACTACTCCTCTAAGATAGTAGGTGAGAGCCTACACCACACGCTAGTTGACCAACTATCAGGGCACCTGAGCTGATTGTATTTAAGAATAGTGAATGGACTCATAGGCTCATATACCTGGGAACAGCTCTAACCATCTGGTGACAGGACATTAGTGCTTCAAAGGCTCCAATAATCAAGTTAGCACACTCTAGTACCCCATCTGGCTATACTGAAACAAAACAAAACAAGAAGATAAGACTCAGTGAGCAAATGTAAAATAAATCACTATGATAACTTATAGATGGCTCGGAGACAGCAGTTGATATCAAATCACATAAAGAAGCAGACCATGATTGCTTTTACAACCCTCCAAAACAGAGAATCAAGATCTCTCCTGGATGCAGATATATTCATGGACTTGCCAGATGTAGAATACAAAAGATTAATATACAGAATGCTTCAAGACATCAGGGACAACATCAGAAATGAAATCAGGCAATGTACAGAAAAAGCCAAGGAACACAGATAAAGCAGTTGAAGAACTTAAAAAGATTATTCAAGAACATAATGAAAAATTTAATAAGCCGCAAGAATCCATAGACAGCATTCAGAAATTCAAAAGATTAACAATAAAATTACAGAACTAGACAACTCAATAGGAAGCCAGAGGAGCAGAATTGAGGAACTGGAATGCAGAATTGGGGAGATGGAGGATAAGGCAATTGGCACCAATATATTTGAAGAAAAATTGGATCAAAGCATTAAAAAAAATGAAGAAACCCTAAGAATCAAGTGGGATTCTATCAAGAAGAATAACTTGCATGTGATTGGAATTCCAGAACAGGGAAGGATAACAGAAAATACAGACAGAATTGTTGAAGATTTGCTGGCAGAAAACTTCCCTGACATCATAAAAGATGAAAGGATGTCTATTCAAGATGCTCATTGAACCCCATACAAGGTAGATCCCAAAAGAAAATCACCAAGACAAATTATAACCAAACTAGTCAAAACCAAAGATAGAGAATTTTAAGACTTTTTTTTTTTTTTTTTTTTTTTTTAGGGATAAACGAAAAGACACCTACAAAGGAGAGTCAATAAGAATAATCTCGGACTACTCGGCAGAAACCATTCAGGCAAGAAGGCAATGGGATGACATTTATGGAGCATTGAAGGAGAAAAATTGCAAGCCAAGAAACATATATCCAGCAAAACTCTCTCTCAAATATGAAGGTGAAATTAAGTCATTTACAGATAAACACAAGCTTAGAGAATTTGCAAAAGACAAGCCAAAGCTACAAGAATTACCAAAGGAAATTCTTTGGTCAGAAAATCAGTAATATCAGATATCAACACAACACAAGGACACAGAACAGAACATCCTGATATCAACTCAGAAAGGGATATCACAAAAATAAAATAAGATTTTTTTTAAAAGCTCAAAACGGAATCGCTGATGTCATTATGTAAAAGATGAAAATAATCAATAAACAGGGACTAAATACAAGAGGCATAAAGCCAAAAAACCAAACCCAGTGCCGTCGAGTCGATTCCGACTTGTAGCAACAATATAGGACAGGGTAGAACTGCCCCATAGAGTTTCCAAGGAGCGCCTGGCGGATTTGAACTGCCGACCCTTTGGTTAGCAGCCATAGCACTTAACCACTACACCACCAGGGTTTCCACAAGAGGCATAGATCTTCTATATGGAGAGGAAATCAAGCTGATATAAGGAGATATAAGTTAGGTTTATACTTAGAAAAATAGGGGTAAATATTAAGGTAACCTCAAAGAAGACTAGCAATCCCATACTTCAAAATAAAAACCAAGATAAACATAAAGGCTAAGCAAAAACAAATTCAACTACAATGAAAAAGAGGAACACACTATTTACAAAGAAAAACTTCTCAGCACAAAAAAGTAAGTGGAAAAATGAAATTGACAACAACACCCAAAAAAGGCATCAAAATGGCAGCACAAAACTCATACCTACCTATAATTACGCTGAATGTAAATGGACTAAATGCACCAATAAAGAGACAGAAGGTTGCAGATTGGATAAAAAAAATAATCCAGCTATATGCTGCCTACAAGAGACACACCTTATAATTAGAGACACAAACAAGCTAAAACTCAAAGGATGGAAAAAATATATCAAGCAAACAACAACCAAAAAAGAGCAGGAGTGGCAATATTAATTTCTGACAAAACAGACTTTAAAGTTAAATCCATCACAAAGGATAAGAAAAGACGCTATACAATGATTAAAGGGAAAATTCACCAGGAAGATATAACCATATTAAATATTTATGCACCCAATGACAGGGCTGTGAGATACATAAAACAAACTCTATCAGCATTGAAAAGTGAGATAGACAGCTCCGCAATCATAGTAGGAGACTTCAACACACCACTTTCGGTGAAGGACAGGACATCCAGTAAAGAAGCTCAATAAAGACACAGAAGATCTAAATACCACAATCAACCAACTTGACCTTATAGACATACAAAGAACACTCCACCCAACAGCTGCAAATATACTTTCTTTTCTAATGCACTTGGAACATTCTCTAGAATAGACCATATATTAATTAGGTCATAAATCAAGCCTTAGCAGAATCCAAAACATAGAAATATTACAAAGCATCTTCTTATACAATAAGGCAATAAAAGTAGAAATCAATAACATAAAAAACCAGGGAAAAGAAGTCAAATACTTGGAAAGCGAACAATACCCTGTCAAAAAAGACTGGGTCATAGAAGACATTACAGATGGAATAAAGAAATTCATAGAATCCAATGACAATTGAAACACTTCCTATCAGAATCTTTGGGACACAGCGAAAGCAGTGCTCAGAGGTCAATTTACATCAATAAACACACACATACAAAAAGAAGAAAGGGCCAAAATCAAAGAACTGTCCCTACAACTTGAACAATTGAAGAACAACAAAAGAAACACTCAGGCACCAGAAGAAAACAAAAAATAACAATTAGAGCAGAATTAAATGAATTAGAAAACAGAAAAACAACTGAAAGAGTTAACAAGACCAAAAGCTGGTTCTTTGAAAAAATCAACAGAATGGATAAACCATTCGCCAGACTGACAAAATAAAAACAGGAAAGGAAACAAATACCCCGAATAAGAAATGAGGTGGGCGATATCACAACAGACCCAACTGAAATTAAAAGAATCATATCAGACTACTATGGAAAATTGAACTCTAACAAATTTGAAAACCTAGAAGAAATGGATGAATTCCTAGAAACACACTACCTGCCTACACTAACACAAACAGAGGTAGAACAACTGAATAGACCCATAATGGAAAAAGAGATTGAAAAAGTAATCAAAAAACTTCCGACAAAAAAAAAAAAAAAAAAAAACCCTGGCCTGGAAGGTTTCACTGCAAAGCTCTACCAGACTTTCAGAAAAGAAGTAACACCACTACTAGTAAAAGTATTTCAGAGCATAGAAAAAGACAGAATGCTCCCTAGCTCATTCTGTGTTTTGGAATCCCTGACACCAAAACAAGAGAAAGACACCACAAAA
The DNA here is from genome assembly GCF_024166365.1 of Elephas maximus indicus. Classification (NCBI taxonomy): domain Eukaryota; kingdom Metazoa; phylum Chordata; class Mammalia; order Proboscidea; family Elephantidae; genus Elephas; species Elephas maximus. The sequence goes on from NC_064846.1 coordinate 47,012,822, forward strand.
AAAGAAAATTACAGATCTATGTTCCTCATGAACTTAGATGTGAAAATCCTCAACAAAATTCTAGCAAATAGAATTCAACAACATATCAAAAAAATAATTCACCATGACCAAGTGGGGTTTGTACCAGGTATGTAGGGATGGAAAATGCTGGTGGCCTTGTGGTGAGGTACTATTGCTTTGCGGTGAGGTACTATTGCTGCTAACCAAGAGGTTGGCAGTTCAAACCTGCCAGGCGCTCCCTGGAAACTCTATTGAACAGTTCTACTCTGTCCTATAGAGTCACTATGTGTCAGAACCAACTAGACGGCAGTGTGTTTGGGTTTTTTGGTTATGCAGGGATGGTTCAACACTGCAAAAACAATTAATGTAATCCACCATATAAATAAAACAAAAGACAAGAACCACATGATTTAATCAATTGATGCAGAAAAGGCATTTGACAAAGTCCAACACCCATTCATGATAAAAACTCTCAGCAAAATACGAATAGAAGGAAAATTCCTCAACATAATAAAGGGCATTTGTACAAAGCCAACAGCCAACATCATCCTAAATGGAGAGATTCTGAAAGCATTCCCCTTGAGAACGGGAACCAGACAAGAATGCCCCTTATCACCACTCTTATTTAACATAAGAGTGCTGGAGGTCCTAGCCAGAGCAATTAGGCTAGGTAAAGAGATAAAGTGCATCCAGATTCATAAGGAAGAAGTAAAAGTATCTCAATTTGCAGATGACATGATCTTATACACAGAAAACCCTAAAGAACAGTAAAAAAAAAAAAAAAACTCCTGAAACTAATAGAAAAGTTCATGAGGATAAAAGATAAACATATAAAAATCAGTTGGGGGCAGGGCCAAGATGGCTGACTAGGTAGAAGCTACCTCCGATCCCTCTTGCAAGAAAGACTAGGAAAAACAAGTGAATCAATCACATACATGACAATCTATGAACCCTGACCATCAAACACAGATCTAAAGAGTAGACCTGAGTGACAGAGACAAAGAACGAAAAACCACGGGGAAGCAGCGACCGTTTTCGGAGCCTGGAGCCGGTGTCCCAGTCAGGAAACCTTGGTGCCGGCTTTGGACTGGGCGCAGAGGAGCTGAGCACGGCATCTTGAGACAGTGCAAACACGGGACGCAGCCCTAGCCCCCAGAAGTGACCTTGGGGAAGGCCCAGCCAGTGCACGCAGGCAGCGCAGCGACGCGGCTGACAGGAGAAGTCACCGGGAAGCAGCGACTGGTTTTGGAGCCTGGAGTGCAGCGTGCCAGCTGGGGAACCGTGGTGCTGGGCTTTGGACTGGGAGTGGAGGAACTGAACATGGCTTCTGAGACAGCACAAGCACGGGACACGGGTCTGACCCTCGGGGGCAATCTCTACCCAGCCAGCGCACACAGTCGATGCGCCCCTCGGGAATCTCAGATAAAACAGTCATCCCAAGCAAGATAAGTAACTTTGTCTATATTCCGGGGTGCTACTCTCTCCTATTTATCTGAACCCTCCCCTCCCCTTCCCAGGTGGCTTCATTAACATTGGAATTTCCTAAGCCAGAGAGAGAAGTGCGCCGTGGTTTTTTTTTTTCCTTTTTTTTTTAAATTGATCTTTTCCTAACCGATTCTCCTGGCCTGAGAGAAGCAGCTACAAAAAACCCAGGGACCAAAAATCCTTCCCTAATTTGACAAAACACATAACCAGCTCCAGCTAAACATATGTGATCCACAGTCTTGGGCTTTCATCCCTACAGGGAACAAGGTGGCTATTATAATGCAAAGGCATTTCTGATAGGGATCTGACTGTAATTGGAAAGACAAGTTTTCCAGGTCTGATATCTTTGCCTATTCAACAGAGCCCTTACTGACCCACAACAGGGAACTCAGGGCTGAAGCTCCCCCCAGATCACCTAGCCTCCTGCCTTAGGAGTCTAAGGTGGGTGACACCTACCAATCTGTAGAGGTACTTGCACTGGGGGCTTAAGGTACAGCTGCAGAGCCCACCCACCAAAGTGCTATAGGAATAGAGACACACCTACCTCACTGGCACTTGGGAGAAACCTGTCAGCATCCTGCCCCCCTGGAGTGTGAAACCCTGCTGCTACTAGGACCTGGTGCACACAACTATCACCACTACTTCTCTAGGTGGATAGGTGACAGTCTGCACCACACACTTGATGACCCAAAATCAGATTCTACTCAAGAATAGTGAATGGACTCTTAGGCTTATATATCTGGTAAGAGCCCAAACCAGCTGGTAATAGGACATAAGTGATTCAAGGGCTACAACAATCAAGACAGTGCAACCTAGTAGCCCATCTACGTATATTGAAAGAAAACAAAACAAGATAAGACTCAGTGAGCAAATATAGAATAAATCACTACAATATCTTACAGATGGCTCAGAGTCAGCAGGTGATATCAAACCACATAAAGAAGCAGACCATGATTGTTTCTACAACTCCCCAAACTAAAAAATCAAAATCTTTCCCAAATAAAGATACAATCCTGGAATTGCCAGATGCAGAATATAAAAAACTAATTTACAGAATGCTTCAAGACATCAGGGATGACCTCAGAAATGAAATAAGGCAATCTACAGAAAAAGCCAAGGAACACACTGATAAAGCAGTTGAAGAACTCAAAAAGATTATTCAAGAACGTAGTGGAAAAATTAATAAGCTACAAGAATCCATAGAGAGACAGCACTCAGAAATCCAAAACATTAACAATAAAATTACAGAATTAGACAACGCAATAGGAAGTCAGAGGAGCAGACTCGAGCAATTGGAATGCAGGGTGGGGGATCTGGAGGACCAGGGAATTGACACCAATATGGCTGAAAAAAAATCAGATAAAAGAATTTTAAAAAATGAAGAAACCCTAAGAATCATGTGGGACTCTATCAAGAAGAATAACTGGTGTGATTGGAGTCCCAGAACAGGGAGGGATAACAGAAAATACAGAGAGAATAGTTGAAGATCTGTTGGCAGAAAACTTCCCTGACATCATGAAGGTTAAAAGGATATCTATCCAAGATGCTCATTGAAACCCATTTAAGATTGGTCCAAAAAGAAAATCACCAAGACATATTATCATCACACTTGCCAAAACCAAAGATAAAGAGAAAATTTTAAAAGCAGCCAGGGATAAAAGAAAGGTCTCCTACAAAGGAGAATCAATAAGAATAAGTTCAGACTACTCAGCAGAAACCATGAAGTCAAGAAGGCAATTGGATGACACATATAGAGCACTGAAGGAGAAAAACTGCCAGCCAAGGATCATATATCCAGCAAAACTCTCTCTGAAATATGAGGGCGAAATTAAGACATTTAAAGATAAGCACAAGCTTAGAGAATTTGGAAAAACCAAACCAATGCTACAAGAAATACTAAAGGAAATTGTTTGGTAGAAAACCAATAATATCAGATACCAGCACAACACAAGGTCACAGAACAGAATATCCAGATATCAACTCAAATGGAGAAATTACAAAAACACATTAAGATTAATTTTAAAAAGAAAAAAAAAAACGCTCAAAACAGGGAATCATTGAAGTCAATACATAAAAGATCACAATAATCAAAAGAGGGACTAAATACAGGTGGCATAGAACTGCCATATAGAGAGGGATACAAGGTGATATAGGACAAAAAAAGTTAGGTTTTTACTTAGAAAAATAGGGGTAAATATTAAGGTAACCACAAAGAGGTATAACAACTCCATGACTCAAAATAAAAACCAAGAAAAACATAATGACTCAGCAAACATAAAGTCAAATACTATGAAAATGAGGAACAACTTACAAAGAAAAACGTCTCAGCACAAAAAAGTAAGTGGAAAAATGAAATTGTCAACAACACACACAAAAAGGCATCAAAATGACAACACTAAACACATAAAAAAATACTTATCTATAATTACGCTGAATGTAAATGGACTAAAAGCACCAATAAAGAGACAGAGAGTCTCAGACTGGATAAAGAAGCACGATCCATCTATATGCTGCCTACAAGAGACACACCTTAGACTTAGAGACACAAACAAACTAAAACTCAAAGGATGGAAAAAAATATATCAAGCAAACAACAATCAAAAAAGAGCAGGAGTGGTGGAAAAAGAAAATTTGTAGCAATATTACTTTCTGACAAAATAGACTTTAAAGTTAAATCCACCACAAAGGATAAAGAAGGACACTACATAATGATTAAAGGGACAATTAACCAGGAAGATACAACCATATTAAATATTTATGCACCCAATGACAGGACTGCAAGATACATGAAACAAACTTTAACAGAACTGAAAAGTGAGATAGACACCTCCACAATTATAGTAGGAGACTTCAACACACCACTTTTGGAGAAAGACAGGACTTCCAGTAAGAAGCTCAACACAGACACAGAAGACCTAATTGCTACAATCAACCAACTTGACCTCATAGACTTATACAGAAAACTCCACCCAACTGCTGCAAAATATACTTTTTTTTCTAGTCCACATGGAAAATTCTATAGAATAGACCACATATTAGGTCATAAAACAAACCTTTGCAGAATCCAAAACATCAAAATATTTACAAAGCATCTTCTCAGATCATAAGGCCATAAAAGTGGAAATCAATAACAGAAAAATTAGGGGAAAGAAATCAAATACTTGGAAACTGAACAATACCCTCCTGAAAAAAGACTGGGTTATAGAAGACGTTAAGGAGGGAATAAAGAAATTCATAGAATGCAAAGAGAATGAAAACACTTCCTATCAAAACCTCTGGGACACAGCAAAAGCAGTGCTCAGAGGTCAATTTATATCGATAACTGCACACATACAAAAAGAAGAGAGAGCTAAAATCAGAGAACTGTCCCTACAACTTGAACAAATAGAAAGTGAGCAACAAAAGAATCCATCAGGCACCAGAAGAAAACAAATAATAAAAATTAGAGCTGAACTAAATGAATTAGAGAACAGAAAAACAATTGAAAGAATTAACAAAGACAAAAGCTGGCCCTTTGAAAAAATTAACAAAATTGATAAACCATTGGCCAGACTGACTAAAGAAATACAGGAAAAGAAACAAATAACCCAAATAAGAGATGAGATGGGCCACATCACAACAGACCCAACTGAAATTAAAAGAATCATATCAGATTATTATGAAAATTGTACTCTAACAAATTTGCAAACCTAGAAGAAATGGATGAATTCCTGGAAAAACAGTACCTACCTAAACTAACACAATCAGAAGTAGAACAACTAAATAGACCCATAACAAAAAAAGAGGTTGAAACGGTAATCAAAAAACTCCCAACAACAACAAAAAAAAAGCCCTGACCTGGACGGCTTCACTGCAGAGTTCTACCAAACTTTCAGAGAAGAGTTAACACCACTACTACTAAAGGTATTTCAAAGCATAGAAAATGACGGAATACTACCTAACTCATTCTATGAAGCCACCATTTCCCTGATACCAAAACCATGTAAAGACATCACAAAAAAAGAAAATTACAGACCTGTATCCCTCATGAACATAGATGCAAAAATCCTCAACAAAATTCTAGCCAATAGAATTCAACAACATATCAAAAAAATAATCCACCACGACCAAGTGGGATTTATACCAGGTATACAAGGCTGGTTTAATATTAGAGAAACCATTAATGTAATCCACCATATAAATAAAACAAAAGACAAGAACCACATGATCTTATCAATTGATGCAGAAAAGGCATTTGACAAAGTCCAACACCCATTTATGACAAAAACTCTCAGCAAAATAGGAATTGAAGGAAAATTCCTCAACATAATAAAGGGCATCTACTTTTTTTTTTTATACAAAGCCAACAGCCAACATCACTCTAAATGGAGAGAGCCTGAAAGCATTTCCCTTGAGAACGGGAACCAGACAAGGATGCCCTTTATCACCGCTCTTATTCAACATTGTGCTAGAGGTCCTAGCCAGAGCAATTAGGCTAGACAAAGAAATAAAGGGCATCTGGATTGGCAAGGAGGAAGTAACATCATCCCTATTTGCAGATGACATAATCTTATACACAGAAAACCCTAAGGAATCCTCTAGAAAACTACTGATACTAATAGAAGAGTTCGGCAGAGTCTCAGGTTATAAGATAAACATACAAAAATCACTTGGATTCCTCTACATCAACAAAAAGAACATCGAAGAGGAAATCACCAAATCAATACCATCCACAGTAGCCACCAAGAAGATAAAATACTTCGGAATAAATCTTACCAAAGATGTAAAAGACCTATACAAAGAAAACTACAAAGTACTACTGCAAGAAACTAAAAAGGACTTCCCTTAAGTGGAAAAACGTACCTTGCTCATGGATAGGAAGACTTAACATAGTAAAAATGTCTATTCTACCAAAAGCCATCTATACATACAATGAGCTTCCGATCCAAATTCCAATGACATTTTTTAAAGTGATGGAGAAACAAATCACCAACTTCATGTGGAAGGTATTTGGTGAAAGAAGGTATTTCTAATGAAGAAGTTGTTGGTCTTGCAAAATTCTATCATTCGATCTCCGGTGTTGTTTCTATCACCAAGGCCATATTTTCCAACTACTGATCCTTCTTCTTTGTTTCCAACTTTCACATTCCAATCGCCAGTAATTATGAATGCATCTTGATTGCATGTTCGATCAATTTCAGACTGCAGCAGCTGGTAGGAACCTTCTATTTCTTCATCTTTGGCCCTAGGGTTGGTGCGTAAATTTGAATAATAGTCCTATTAACTGGTCTTCCTTGTAGGCGTATGGATATTATCCTATCACTGACAGCGTTGTACTTCAGGATAACCTACCTACACCTTGAAATGTTCTTTTTGACGATGAATGTAACACCATTCCTCTTCAAGTTGTCATTCCCAGCATAGTAGACTATATGATTGTCTGATTCAAAGTGGCCAGTACCAGTCCATTTCACCTTTTTTTTTTTAATGCCTAGGATATCGATGTTTATGTGTTCCATTTCATTTTTGAGGATTTCCAATTTTCCTAGATTCATACTTTGTACATTCCAGGTTGCAATTATTAACGGATGTTTGCAGCTGTTTCTTCTCATTGAGTCGTGCCACATCAGCAAATGAAGGTCCCGAAAACTTTACTCCATCCACGTCATTAAGGTCGACTCTACTTTGAGGAGCCAGCTCTTCCCCAGTCATCTTTTGAGTGCTTTCCAACCTGGGGGGCTCATCTTCCAGAACTATATCAGACAGTGTTCCGCTGCTATTCATAAGGTTTTCACTGGCTAATGCTTTTCAGAAGTAGACTGCCGGGTCCTTCTTCCTAGTCTGTCTTAGTCTGGAAGCTCAGCTGAAACCAGTCCTCCATGGATGACCCTGCTGGTATCTAAATACCAGTGGCATAGCTTCCAGCATCACAGCAACACACAAGCCCCCACAGTATGACAAACTGACAGATACTTGGGAGACAAATTCTCATGGAGCGGGTGCATTTCAGCAGAGACCTGAAGGAAGTGAGGGAAGAAGTTATGCGAATATATATGGGAAGATTGTTCCAGTCATCGTGTGCTGAGACGGAGAGAACATCATGTGCTGAGACTGAGCATGGCTGAAGAACAACCAGGAGGCCAGTGTGGTTAGAATGATGTAAGGGAGATGCTAAGCATTGAGAATGAAAAGGTAACAGGGGGCTAGATGATGTAATAACTTATAAGCTAAGGATTCAAATTTTATTATGAATGAGATAGTAAGTCATCAGAGAGTTTTAAGTAAAGGGGTAACATAATCTCACTTATGTTTTAAAAAGAATAATTTTTGCTGCTTCTTGGAGGATAAGCTGTTGGGAAGTAAAGGTAGAAGCTGGAACACCATTAAGGGGGGATTGTAATAATCTAGACAAGATAGTATGGTGATTTGGACCAGTGAGGTAGTGGTGGAGAGATGACAAGTGGTCAAACTGGTCTACTTGGAAAGTAGAGTCGACTGAACTTGCTGATGGGTTGTATGTGAGTGATATAAAAAAAGAAAAAAGTCAAAAGTGGCTTAGGCTTTTGGCTTAGGCAATTGTAAAGATCAAATTGTAAGCAACTGAGATGGTGAAGGTAAGTAGAGGAGTAAGTTTGAGAGGTAGGAAGATATCAGCAGTTTCATAATTAATGGATTTGAGTTTGGCCAGGTCTGGAGACACTAGCTGGTGGCTACGTCTGATGGATCATGGAGGAAAATGGATTGGAACAACCTCAGCATAGCTTCAGATAGAGCTGATTGGTGGTAAATTGGGGAAATGGACCAAGTTGAACCTAAGCTGCCCTTCCTCTGACTTTCCTTTCTCCTACCTGGAACCCAGTACCTCCACTGCCCCATGCAGCTCTGTCCTGCGTGGCCAGTTCCTTATGCCCTGGTTTAGAGGTTAAAAACTTTTTCTGTAAAGTGCCAGATAGTAAATATTTTAGGCTTTGTGGGTCATTTGGCCACTGTTGCAACTACTCAACTCTGCCATTGTAGTGCCAAAAAAACCATAGACAATACGTAAATGATGAATGTGTCTGTGTTCCAATAAAACTCTATTTACAAAAACAGACTGTGGCTTGATCTGGCCTAAGAGCTGTAGTTTGTCGTTTCCTGCTCTAGACCAGTGATGTGCTACCCACAGAAACACAGACTTCACATGCCCATCCAACTTTATGATACACTTACAGTTTAATTTCAAGATGAATGATTAGAAAGACACCTCTGGGTAGCTGTACCTCAAATGTAAACAACAACAAAAAACAAGCCCATTGCCATCGAGTCAATTCCGACTCATAGCGACCCTATAAGACAGAGTAGAACTGCTCCATAGGGTTTCCAAGGAGTGCCTGGTGGATTTGAACTGCTGACCTTTTGGTTACGAGCTGTAGCTCTTAAGCATTACGCCCCTAGGGTTTCCACCTCAAATATGGGTGGATATTAATGCTTTAACGGCAGAGCCAATGGTCAGACTGGCATTCTCTTATTCTATAAAGTGAATAAACCAAGTTAGGACTCAATAAAGCTCCTTTCATTTCAAATAAGGGGGGAAAATGGCTCATGAGCATTTTAATCTTTCTTTAATTCACACTCATTAAAATAAAAAAAAGTTACTGGCCACTTCTCTAGACCTATTTCTGCCCTCTCCAAGCCACCCAACTTGTCCTAGGTCCTATCCCCTCAGGGTCCTGCCAGGTGACTGGCTAAGGAAGTCATAAAGTGTTAATGGTTTCTACCTCCCAGAAAGTTTACAATCCAAAGCCCACTTTTGAGGGTAGGACACTAAATAGCCCACCCTTTCTAGAGTCAGCATAAGTTTGTACAACTTCCAGCCCCAAGTGTTTGGAATGGCTCAGCTCACATGGGCAAAGATTGGAACTTGCTGCAATTAATATATTTGAATAATGATTTTTATTTATGAAAAAATATTAGATATATCTAAAAGGTATTGAGAAAAATATAATAAACACTTATTTACACACCATCCAGATTAATAAATAAAATATTACAGATATAGTCAAAGCCCTTCGGATACCCCTTCCTGGTCCCATTTCCCATCCTTTCTTCCCAGAAGTAACCTCTGTCTTGAAGATAGCATGTGTTCTTTCTTTGTACTTTTACTGCTTATGAATGTACACATATGAATGTATCCCTAAACAATATACAGGATTGCTTTGCATGTTACTCTTTTTATCAATGGTATAATACTGTAAATATGTTTTCAAGTTGTATTCATAGTTGATACATATACTTCAAGTTCATTTATTTTATACTTTATCCATTCTTCCACTGATGATTTCTTAAGCTGATTCCAATTTTACACTATTTCAAACAATGCTGCAGTGAACATTCCAGTTCAGCTTCCTGGTGCCATATGTGTGAAGTTGAATGTTTTGGTTTTTTTTGTTTGTTTGTTTGGCTGAGCTTCTTAACCAATGTTTCATGGAGTCTCGTTCTACATAAGAGTGGCAAAATGGGAAGACAAAGTCCCCTCCTAGAGGACCTAGGGACCTAGTGGCCAAAATGCTGAAATATCTTCAGAATGTTCTTATCTCATCCTGGTTGGGTAAACATTTTTTACCTAAACCAAAATAACCAAACGAGGAGAAGCTGGAGTGACAAGGTCAAAATTATTTTCTGTCTTTATTCTCAGCTCAGTATCTTGGTCTCTGAGAGTCAAAGCAAAATATTCTTTTTTAGCCACAGATTCCTCTGGCCTGGTTCATATATTCACATGCATCAGTGATGAAGGGAGGCTTAAGTGGTCAGTGAGATTCAGGTTGCAATGTCATTCCATCAAGTACCAGATGTACCAGGAGCCTTCCAGATGGTGGAGTCAAACTCAAGTTGTTCTTATAGCTAAAGGCTGAGGTAACTGAATAGCTAGCCAACTCCTGGATTTCCGAGTCATTCTCCAGGTGTTTCCTGCTGTTGCTTTGTTGTAGAGCTGGACCAAAGAGCATCTTATGCTTATGATTTTCTATCAAGAAAGACTCATAAGTCAGAGAGAAACTTGACAGTTTGGACATTAATGTGGACTGGCTTTTTTTCTTGGGACATTTCCCAGATACTTTCTGTTCCTCATTGTGTTCCCATTTTCCCCCTTCTTATAGCTGCCCCTCGAGATTGTCAATTGTTTGGGCCTGTCAGAAACAGGAAAAATAAAACAGATTTGAAAGGTCATTGGATATTATCATTTAAGTCAAAGTTATAATGGAGGTACATTCTACCTTTTTGTCTCTCCCACTATTTATTACATCTTTTACTTCAAAAGTATCTGATACCACTGTTCTTAGGAACCCAAGGAACAAATACAACTCTGTAATCTGCAGATGACATCCCTGCCTTGTAGCTGGTCTAAACAAACAAGCAAAACTGCAGTTTAAATTCTTACAGATACATTTACTTTCTTAGATTATGTCCTTTACTGCTACCACGCAATTTCTATGTGAATTCCATTTAGGTATGTAGCTTGAAGCCAAGTAGGGAATCCTTATATACCATAATAACTCGCAAGCCCCATTTCACACACAAAATCTACCCATTTTTCCTTCTACCACTCTGGTTCTTTTTCAGGATAAAAAAAGGTGAAATAAAACACAGCAAAGTTAGTTCGTTTCTACATGATACTAAATCAAGATGCTTGATCCATACTAGGATTGAACTGTGTCACCACTCCCCAAATATATATTGAAATTTTAACCTTCTGTTCAGAAATAGAGTTTTTTGATATGTTAATGAAGTGAAACCCATGTCCAGTGAGTCCTAAACCTAATCACTTCTAAGTTATAAAAAGAGCGGAAAAGACAGAGAGATACACACAGGGGTAAGAAGAGGGAGGCTATAGAGACACATGCATCTGTAATCCAGGAGCAACAAGGATTGGGGCAGCTACTAGAAGCTGAAATACACAAGGAAGAACTTCCCTCAGAGCCACACCCTGAATTCAGACTTCTAGCCTCCTGAACTATGAGGAAATAAATTTCTGTTCCTTAAAGCTACCCACCTGTAATATTTCTGTTACAGAAGCACTAGGTAACTAAGACAGTGCTAATGACAGTAATTTAGTATTTTTTTAAATATCATCACACAATCATTTTTTTAAAAAAATGTCTGGTAGATTGCTTGCTTTATACGTGGTCAATAATTCCCCTAAGTATGGTATTATCACCACAAGCAAGTGAAAAATGAAAGCTGGTAAACATACGAAGTTTAATTTTTTAATATTTATGTATTTATTCTAACATATATTAGAAAAATACAACTTTTTATATCAAACCCATAATTCACTGGTGAATTCTACCAGTTATTGAGAGAAGAATTGACATCAATCCTATTTAAACTCTTCCAAAAGATAGAAAAGGAAGGAATACTCTAATTCACTCTATGAAGCTAACAACCCTGATACCAAAATCAGACAAAGATACCACAAGAAAAATGCAGGCCAATATCACTTATGAATATAGATGTGAAAATCCTCAGCAAAATACTAGTGAACAGAATTCAACAGCATATTAAAATAGTCATATAAAATGACCAAGTGTGATTTATTCCAGGAATCCAAGAATAGATTAACATTAGAAAATCAATCAACATAATATATCACATCAATAGAACAAAGGAAAAGAACCACATGATAATCTCTATGGATGCAGAAGAAGCATTTGATAAAATCCAACACCCCTTTTTTTTTATTGTACTTTAGATGAAAGTTTACAGAACAAACTAGTTTCTCATTAAACAGATAGTACACATATTGTTTCATGACTTTGGTTAACAACCTCACGACATGTCAACACTCTCCCTTCTCAACGTTGGGTTCCTTATCATCAACTTTCCTGTTCCCTCCTGCCCTCTAGTCCTTGCCCCTGGGCTGGTGTGCTCCTTTAGTCTTGTTTTGTTTTATGGGCCTATTCAATCTTTGGCTGAAGGGTGAACCTCAGGAGCGATTGCATTACTGAGTTGAAAGTGTATCCGGGGGCTACACTCTCAGGGTTTCTCAAGTCTCTGTCTTTCTTTTTGAGTTACAATTTTGTTCTACATTTTTCTCCAACTCTGTCTGGGACCTTCTACTGTGATCTCTGTCAGAGCAGTCAGTGGTGGTAGCCAGGCACCATCCAGTTGTACTGGACTCAGTCTGGTGGAGACCATGGTAGATGTGGTCCATTAGCCCTTTGGACTAATCTTTCCCTTGTATCTTTAGTTTTCTTCATTATTCCATGCTCCCGAAGGGGTGAGACCAGTGGAGTATCCTAGATGGCCACTCACAGGCTTTTAAGACCCTAGACACTACTCATCAAAGTAGAGTGTAGAATATTTTCCTTATAAACTATGTTATACCAATCGAACTAGATGTTCCCTGAGACCATGGTCCCCACACCCCTCAGCTCAGCAATTTGGTCCCTCAGTAAGTTTGGATGTGTCTATGGTGTTCCCATGACCTTGCCTTGGACAAGTTGTGCTGGCATCGCATATATTGTGTATTGTCTTACCCTTCACCAAAGTTACCACTTATCTATTGTCTATTTAGTGTTTTTCCATCCTCACTCCTTCTCTCCTTCATAACCCTCAAAGATTGTTTCTTTTTGTGTGTAAACATTTTCATGAATTTTTACAGTAGTGGTCTCATACAATGTTTGTCCTTTTGTGATTGACTTATTTTACTCAGCATAATGTCCTCCAGTTTCATCCATGTTATGAGATGCTTCACAGATTCATTGTTGTTCTTTATTGTTGCATAATACTTCATTGTGTGGATATGTACCACAGTTTGATTATCCATTCATCTGTTGATGGGTATCTAGGGTGTTTCCATCCTTTTGCTATAGTGAACAATGCTGCAATGAACATGGGTGTGCATATGTCTATTCCTGTCATGATGTTTATTTCTCTAGGATTTATTCCTAGGAGTGGGATTGCTGGATCATATGGTATTTCTATTTCTAGCTTCCTAAGGAAGCACCATATCATTTTCCAAAGTGGTTGTATTATTTTGCATTCCCACCAGCAGTGCATAAGAGTTCTGATCTTCTCACAGCCTCTCCAACATTTGTTATTTCCTGATTTTTTTATTCAATGCAGTAATGCCGGGGTGAGATGGTATCTCATTGTGGTTTTGATTTGCATTTCTCTAATGGCTAGTGATTGAGAGTGTTTCCTCATGTGTCTGTTAGCTGCTTGAATACCTTCTTTGGTGAAGTGTCTGTTCATTTCCTTTGCCCAGTTTTTAATTGGATTGTTTGTCTTTTTGTTGTAGAGGAATTTGATTTTCTTGTAGATTTTAGAGGTTAGACCTTTGTCTGATTTGTAATTGCTAAAATTTTCTTCTCAGTCTATAGGTTCTCTTTTTATTCTTTTGGTGAAGTCTATTGATGAGCATAACTGTTTAATTTTTAGAAGATTCCAGGTATCTAGCTTATCTTCCAGAGTTTGTGTGATGTTGGTTGTGATTTGTATCTTGTTAATGCCGTGTATTAGGGCCTCTAGCATTGATCCTATTTTTTCTTCTATGAACTTCAAAATTTTGGGCTTTATATTTAGGTCTTTGATCCATTTTGAGTTAGTTTTTGTATATGGTATGAGGTATGGGTCCTGTTTCATTTTTTTGCAGATGGATATCCAGTTTTGCCAGCATCATTTGTTAAAAAGACTGTCTTTTCCCCTGATGGACTTTCCGCCCTTGTCAAAGATCAGGTGACCATAGGTGGATGGTTTTACATCTGGATTCTCAATTCTGTTCCATTGGCCAATGTATCTGTTGCTGTACCAGTACCAGGCTGTTTTGACTACTGTAGCTGTATAGTAGATTCTGAGGTCAGCTAATGTGAATCCTCCTACTTTATTCTTCTTCAATAGTGCTTTACTTATCCAGGGCTTCTTCCCTTTCCATATGCCTTAGTGCTGCTATAACAGAAATACCACAAGTGGATGGCTTTAACAAAGAGAAATTTATTTTCTCAGAGTCGAGTAGGTTACAAGTCCAAATTCAGGGCACTGGCTCCAGGGGAAGGCTTTCTCTCTCTGTCGGCTCTGGAGGAAGGTCCTTGTCCTCAATCTTCCCCTGGTGGAGGAGTTTCTGAGATGCAGGGTCCCCGTGTCCAAAGGACGTGCTCTGCTCCTGGTGCTGCTTTCTTGGTGGTATGAGGTTTCCCTGTCTCTCTGTTCACTTCTTTCTTTTATATCTCAAGAGATTGCCTAGGACACATTCCAACCCTGTATATTGAGTCCTGCCTCAATAACACAAATGCCGCCCATCCACCCTCATTAGCATCAAAGAGGCAGGATTTACAACATAGAGGAAAATCACAAAATACTGAGATTCGTGGCCCAGCACAAATGATACAAAAATTTCTGGGGGGACATAATTCAATCCATAATACCATATAAAGTTAATGATAAGATTTTAACTTCTCCATTACCAGTATGGATGCTCCTTATTTGTTTTTCTTGCCTTATTGCTCTAGCTAGTACTTCCAGCACAATGTTAAATAGGAGTGGTGATAAAGGGCATCCTTGTCATATTCCTGTTCTCAAAGAGAATGATTTCAGCCTCTATCCATTAAGAATGATGTTGGCCGTTGGTTTTGCATAAATGTCTTTTGTTATATTGAGAAATTTCCCTTTTATACCTATTTTATTGAGAGTTTTTATCAGGAATGGGTGCTGGACTTTGTCGAATGCCTTTTCTGCATCCATTAAGATGATCATGTGATTCTTTTCTTTCCTTTTTATTTATGTGGTGGATTGCATTGGTTGATTTTCTACTGTTGAACAATCCTTGATTACCTGATATAAATTCTACTTGGTCATGGTCTATTATTTTTTTTAATATGATGCTGAATTCTATTGGCTAGAATTTTGAGAATTTTTGCAACTATATTCATGAGAGATATTGGTCTGTAATTTTCTTTCTTTGTGGTGTCTTTGCCTGGTTTTGGTACCAGGATTATGCTGGCTTCATAGGATGAATTTGGCAGTATCACTTCCTTTTCTATGTTCTGAAATAGTTTAAGTAGTACTGGTGTAAGCTTTTCTCTGAATGATAGAATTCTCAGTGAAGCCATCTGGCCTAGAGCTTTTTTCTGGGGGGGGAGTTTTTTTTTGTTGTTGTTCTTGAGAGGATTTTTGTTTTCTTTTTTAAAAAATTTTTATTGTGCTTTAAGTGAAAGTTTACAAATCAAGTCAGTCTCTCACACAAAAACTTATATACATCTTGCTGCATACTCCCAATTGCTCTTGCCCTAATGAGACAGCCCACTTCCTCCCTCGACTCTCTCTTTCTTGTCCATTTCACCAGCTTCTAACTCCCTCTGCCCTCTCATCTCCCCTCCATGTTGGAGATGACAGCATAGTCTCAAGTGTCCACCTGATCCAAGAAGCTCACTCCTCACCAGCATCCCTCTCCAACCCATTGTCCAGTCCAATCCCTATCTGAAGAGTTGGCTTTGGGAATGGTTCCTGTCCTGGGCCAACGGAAGGTCTGGGGGCAATGAGCATTGGGGTCCTTCTAGTCTCAGTCAGACCATTAAGCCTGCTCTTTTTACAAGAATTTGAGGTTTGCATCCCACTGCTCTCCTGCTCCCTCAAGGGTTCTCTCTTGTGTTCAATGTCAGGGCATTCATCAGTTGTAGCCAGGCACCATCTAGTTCTTCTGGTATCAGGCTGATGTAGTCGCTGGTTTATGTGGTCTTTTCTGTCTCTTGGGCTCATAATTACCTTGTGTCTTTGGTGTTCTTCATTCTCCTTTGCTCCAGGTATTTTGAGACCAATTAATGCATCTTAGATGGCCTCTTGCTAGCTTTTAAGACCCCAGATGCCACTCTCCAAAGTGGGATGCAGAGCGTTTTCTGAATAGATTTTGTTATGCCAATTGACTTAAATGTCCCCTGAAACCATGGTCCCCAAACCCATGCCCCTGCTACACCGGACTTCGAAGCATTCAGTTTATTCCAGAACCTTCTTTTCTTTGGTTTAGTCCAGTTGTACTGACCTCATCTGTATTGCATGCTGTCTTTCGCGTCACCTAAAGTAGTTCTTATCTACTGTCTAATTAGTGACTACTCCTCTCCGACCCTCCTTCCCTCCCCTTCTCGTAACCATCAAAGAATATTTTCTTCTCTGTTTAAACTATTTCTCCAGTTCTTATAATAGTGGACTGATACAATATTTGTCCTTTTGCAACTAACTAATTTCTCTCAGCATAGTGCCTTCCAGATTCCTCCATGTTATGAAATGTTTCACAGATTCACCACTGTTTTTTATTGATGCATAGTATTCCATTGTGTGAATATTTATTCATTTATCCACTGATGGGCACCTTGGTAGCTGCAATGAACTTGGGTGTGCATATATCTGTTCGTGTAAAGGCTCTTATTTCTTTAGGATATATTCCAAGGAGTAGGATTGCTGGATCGTATGGTAGTTCTATTTCTAGCTTTTTAAGGAAGTGCCAAATTGATTTCCAAAGTGGTTGTACCATTTTACATTCCCTCTAGCAGTGTGTAAGTGTTCCAGTCTCTCCAAAACCTCACCAATATATTTTTTTGTTTGTTTTTTGGATTAATGCCAGCCTTGTTGTTGTGAGATGGAATGTCATTGTAGTTTGGATTTGCATTTCTCTGATGGCTAATGATCGTGAGCATTTCCTCATGTATCTGTTAGCTACCTGAATGTCTTCTTTACTGAAGTATCTGTTCATATCTTTTGCCCATTCTTCAATTGGGTTATTTGTCTTTTTGTAGTTGAGTTTTTGCAGTATCATGTAGATTTTAGAGATTAAGCACCGATCGGAAATGTCATAGCTAAAAACTTTTTCCCAGTCTGTAGGTAATCTTTATACTCTTTTGATGAAGTCTTTGGATGAGCATAGGTGTTTGATTTTTAGGAGCTCCCAGTTATCTAGTTTTTCTATGTTCTTTATAATGTTTTGTATACTGTTTATGCCATGTATTAGGGCTCCTAACATTATCCCTATTTTTGCTTCCATGATCTTTAGTGTTTTAGATTTTATATTTAGGTCTTTGATCCATTATGAGCTTGTTTTTGTGCATGGTGTGAGGTATGGGTCTTATTTCCCTTTTTTTGCAGATAGAAATCCAGGTACGCCAGCACCATTTGTTAAAAACTGTCTTTTCCCCATTCAACTGCTTTGGGGCCTTTGCCAAATATCAACTGCTCATATGTAGATGGATTTATGTCTGGATTCTCAATTCTGTTCCATTGGTCTATGTATCTGTTGTTGTACCAGTACCAGGCTGTTTTTACTACTGTGGTGGTATAAAAGTTTCTAAAATCAGGTAGAGTGAGGCCTCCCATTTTGTTCTTTTTCTATAATGCTTTACTCATCCAGGGCCTCTTGCCTTTCCATATGAAGCTGGCGATTTGTTTCTCCATCTTATTAAAGAATGTCGGTGGAATCTGGATCAGAATTGCATTAAATTTGTGGACCGCTTTTGGTAGAACAGACATTTTTATAATGTTAAGTCTTCCTATCCATGAGCGAGGTATGTTTTTCCACTTATGTAGTTCTCTTTTGGTTTCTTGCAGAAGTGTTTTGAAGTTTTCATTGTATACGTCTTTTACATCTCTGGTTAGATTTATTCCTAAGTACTTTATCTTCTTGGGGGCTACTCTAAATGGTACTGATCTGGTGTTTTCCTCTTGGACGTTCTTTTTCTTGATGTAGAAGAATCCAACTGATATTTGTATGTTTATTTTGTATCCTGATACTCTGATGAACTCTTCTATTAGTTTCAGTAGTTTTCTTGAGGATTCCTTAGGGTTTTCTGTGTATAAGGTCATGTCATCTGCATATAGAGATACCTTTACTTCTTCCTTGCCAATCTGGATGCCCTTTATTGTTTTATCTAGCCTAACTGCTCTGGCTAGGACCTCCAGCACAATATTGATTAAGAGTGGCGATAAAGGGGGCATCCTTGTCTGGTTCCCATTCTCAAGGGGAATGCTTTCAGACTCTCTCCGTTTAGGATGATGCTGGCAATTGGCTTTGTATAAATGCCTTTTACTATGTTGTTTTTTTTATGTTGAGGAATTTTCCTTCTATTCCTATTTTGCTGAGAGTTTTTATCATGAATGGGTGTTGAACTTTGCCAAATGCCTTTTCTGCATCAATTGATAAAATACATGAGATTCTTGTCTTTTGTTTTATTTATGTGATGGATTACATTAATCGTTTTTCTAATGTTGAACCTTCCCTGCATGTGTGGTATGAATCCCACTTGGTCATGGTAAATTATTTTTTTGATAGATTGTTGAATTCCATCTGCCAGAATTTTGTTGAAGGTTTTTGCATCTAAGTTCATGAGGTATATATGTCTGTAATATTCTTTTTTTGTGGTGTCTTTAGCTGGTTTTGGTATCAGGGATACGCTGGCTTCATAGAATGAGTTTGGGAGTATTCCGTCCTTTTCTACGCTCTGAAATAGCTTTAGTAGTAGTGGTGTTAACTCTTCTCTGAAAGTTTGGTAGAACTCTGCAGTGAAGCCGTCCATGCCAGGGTTATTTTGTTGGGATTTTTTTGATTACCTTTTCAGTATCTTCTTTTGCTATGGGCCTATTTAGCTGTTCTACCTCTGTTTGTGTTAGTTTAGGTAGGTAGTGTGTTTCTAGGAGTTCATCCATTTCTTCTAGGTTTTCGAATTTGTTAGAGTACAATTTTTCATAGTAATCTGATATGATTCTTTTAATTTCAGTTGGGTCTGTTGTAATATTACCCATCTCATTTCTTATTTGTATATTTGCTTCCTCTCC
The DNA here is from genome assembly GCF_024166365.1 of Elephas maximus indicus. Taxonomy (NCBI): domain Eukaryota; kingdom Metazoa; phylum Chordata; class Mammalia; order Proboscidea; family Elephantidae; genus Elephas; species Elephas maximus. The sequence goes on from NC_064846.1 coordinate 47,032,076, forward strand.
TGTTTTTCTTTTGTCAGTTTGGCCAGTGGTTTATCAATTTTGTTGATTTTCTCAAAGAACCAGCTTTGGGTCTTGTTAATTCTTTCAATTGTCTTTCTGTTTTCTATTTCATTTAGTTCTGCTCTAATTTTTATTATTTGCTTTCTTCTGGTGCCTGAGAGTTTCTTTTGTTGCTCTGTTTCTATTTGTTCAAGTTGTAGGGATAATTCTTTGATTTTGGCCCTTTCTTCTTTTTGGATGTGCACATTTACTGATTTAAATTGACCTCTGAGCACTGCTTTCACTGTGTCCCAAAGGTTCTAATGGGAAGTGTTTTCATTCTCATTGGAGTCTATGAATTTCTTTATTCTGTCCTTAATGTCTTCTATAATGCAGTCTTTTCTGAGGAAGGTATTGTTCAGTTTCCAAGTGTTTGATTTCTTTTGCGTGCTTTTGCTGTTGTTGATTTCCACTTTTATGGCCTTATGGTCAGAGAAGATGCTTTGCAATATTTCAATGTTTTGGATTCTGCTAAGGCTTGCTTTATGACCTAATATGTGGTGTATTCTAGAGAATGTTCCATGTGCACTAGAAAAGAAAGTGTACCTTGTAGCTGTTGGGTGGAGTGTTCTGTATATGTCTATGAGGTCAAGTTGGCTGACTGTGGCATTTAGATCTTCCATGTCTTCATTGAGCTTCTTTCTGGATGTCCTGTCCTTCACTAAAAGTGGTGTGTTGAAGTCTACTATCATTGTGCTCTGCTCCTGGTGCTTCTTTCTTGGTGGTATAAGGTCCCCATCTCTTTGCTTGGTTGCCTGTCCTTTTACCTCTAGAGAGATAAAAGGCGGTGCAGGCCACACCCCAGGGAAACTCCCTTTACATTGGATCAGGGAGGTGACCTGAGTAAGGGTGGTGATACAATCCCACTCTAAGCCTCTCAACATAAATTTACAATCACAAAATGGAGGACAACCACAGAATACTGAGAACCATGGCCTAACAAGTTGATACACGCATTTTTGGGGGGACATAATTCAATCCATGACAATTAGTATTGCCACTCCTGCTCATTTTTTGTAGCTGTCTGCTTGATATATTTTTTTCCATCCTTTGCTTTTTAATAAATTTACAACATTGTTTCTAAGGTGTGTCTCTTGTAGACTGCATATTGATGGATCCTGTTTTTTTTATGTGTTCTGTCACTGTCTCTTTATGGGTGTATTTAGGCCATTTACCTTCAGTGTAATTATTAACAGATGTGAATTTATTGCAGTCATTTAGTAGCGCTTTTTTTGTGGTGCTGACATTTTCTTGGTTCCTCTTATTCTCCTGTGCTGAATTCCCTTTGTTTGTGGATTTCTTTTTCATTTCTTTTGTTTCTGTAGATTTTGTTTTTTGTTGAGACTATGTTTTTCTTCTTTATTTTGATGAGTAGGTTTGTTAACTTTCTTTGTGATTACCTTGAAATTTACCCATATATTCCTAGGTTTGAACCAGTCTATTATTACTTGGTATCACCTTGCCTTCCTCTCCATTAGCAATTACTATACCTTCACTGTTTATTGCCTGTCATCTGTCATCATTTACAAATTAACCTCTCTGATTCCCAGTTGTAATACTTTTGGCTTTGGATAGTCCTTGAGAGTTCCTTTCCTGGGTTGGTATCTGGCTGGTACAATCTTGCGTCCTAGATTCAGGCTGTGGTCTAATGTTGTTTGGTCTCAGACCAAAGGACTCACTTTAATAATTCTTGTAGGTTGGGTTTGGTTTTTGCATAGTCCCTTAATTTCTTTTTATCTGGAAATGTCCTAATTTCACCATCATATTTAAATGAGAGTTTTGCAGGATATATTATTCTTGGTTAGCAATTTTTTTCTTTCAAGGTTTCATACATGTTGTTCCATTAACTTCTTGCCTGTGAGGTTTCTGCCAAATAACCACAGCTTTTTTTTAGTCTTATTGTTTCCTCCCATATATGACTTTTTGTTTTTCTTGTGCTGCTCTTAGGATTCTTTCTTTGTCTTTTGTTTTAGCGAGTGTGATTATTATATGCTTTGGTGATTTTCTTTTGAGGTCTATCCTATATGGGGTTTGTTGAGCTTATTGGATGGTCAGCTGTTCATTTTTCATGATATTAGGAAGTCTGGAACTCCAATCACTAGCACATTTTTGGTTTTGAGTGTATCCCACATGATTCTCAGGGTTTCTTCATTCTTTTTTTCTAATTTTTCCTCATACAGAATTGTATCCAGGTATTTATCTTCAATTTCACTGATCTCATCTTCCATCATTTCAAACCTTCTCTGACACTGTCCACTTCTGAAATCTTGTTTATCTTTTGGATTTCTAATTTTTTTTTTTAATGATTTCTATTTGTAAATTTATTTTGGCATTTTGTTCCTGTATTATTTTCCTGAATTCTTCCATTTTGGTCAGTATTTTCTATGAATTTGTCTGCCTTTTCCATGAATTTGTCTATTTTTCCCCATTTTTGTCTGCTTTTTGCTTCAACTCTTGGATAGCTCTGAATATTAGAGGTTTGAATTCCCTATCCAGTAGTTCTAGTGCCTTTTCTTCTAGTGGAATGTCTTCTGGTTTTTATTTTGTATGTCTACTGGAACCATCCTGTCCTTTTTAAAAATATGTTTTGATGTTGTCTGCTGTCTTCAGGACATTCAGTAGTTATTTTCTTCATTTATTGATTGTAGATCTGTTTGTTTCATCCTGCTTTTTTGTTTTATTTGGTTATGTGTGAGTGGGTGGGCTGTGCATTCTTTGTTCTTTAGTCATCTGTGGCCATGATACATTTCTCCTCCTTGTCCAATAGGCAGGGCCAGTCACTCAGCTGTTGTGTAGCAGGGCAGGTCCAGCTGAAGGGGAGGGGCTGGGATGGGTTATTTGTGGCACATACTAGGGCCAACAGGGTGGGCTGGGAATCACAGCTGGGCAGGTTGTGGTAGGCCGTGCCTGTGCTGCGTGGGGGTATGATGTTCAGGGCATGGCACAGGTAGGCAAGAATGGGGAAGGTTGTGATGTGTGGAGCTAATATGGGTATGGGAAAGAGGAGAGGGAGGAGAGAGAAACAGGGGCCAAAAAAAGAAAAAGAGTGCTAAGGGAGCTTGTCATTGGGGTGGAGAGATAAGAAACCAAAAAATGGAGAAAACAAAAAGGGAAAATTAAAAAAAACTAGATAAAAATTTAGAAGAAAGAAAAGAAAAAACCCCAGAGGTCCCACCAGTATGGCTGCAAAAACTGGGGAAGGCTCCCAGGCTGCACAATATAGCCTGGCTAGAGGGGTTATAGATGTCACACAGCACGAAGTATTCAGGAGACAAGAAAAGAAGGTAAGTATAGAGAGATGAGAACTAAGAAATGAGAAACACAGAAAGGAAAATAGAAAAAAAAGAAGTAAAAAGAAATGCCCCCAGGGATCCCACCTACGCAGCTGTGCATTTTGGGGGAGTGGCTCCTAAGCTGTGCAGTGCAGCCTGGGTAGAAGGGGCTCCGAAGCCACGAAGAGAAAAAGAAAACAAACAAGTAAACAAAATAGAACAGAACAAAGCAAAACAAAGCAAGAAAAACAAAAAAAACAAAGACTCGGGGATCCCACCAGCATTGTGTTGCAGGCTGGGGGAGTGGTTCCCCAGAAGAGCAATGCTTCACAGCCTTTCCAGAGAAGGCAAAGATGGCACATGGAACCAGATGTTTGAGAGAAAGGAGGGGGAGGTGGTGGGAGGCACTGAAAAAAAACCAAAAGAAAGGCAAGAAAGCAATGCCAGCAACAGCCAATTGGCACTCGGTGTGGGTGGGGTGAATCCAAGCAGCTCAGGGCCAAAGCAGTTGCCTTCCAGCCAAGAGACTGCAGCTGGCGGGAAGCAGACGGGGGTGGAGAAGGGGGGAGTTAGGGAAGCATATGTCACTGGTTACCAGGTGCTCTGTCTCCTGCTGGGAACTTCGTGAAGCTGCTTTCCCTTACTCCCTGTCTGCTGACCTCCAATGTGGGTGGGATGAATCCAAGTGGCACAGACACTGCACTTCCTGACCAACCGAGCCACCACTGTAAGCCCAGAAACACGGAGGTAGAGTAGCAGGGAGAGGATGGGGGGGCGGTGGGAAAGCATGTGTCGCTGGTTACCAGGTGCTCTGTCTCCTGCTGGGAGCTCCATGAAGCTGCTTTCCCGTGTTCTCTGTCTCCCGATCCCCAGCAGGAGTCCAAGATGGCGAATCTGTGCTGTGTTAAGTAATACGAGACCTCTGCACATGTCTCTTCTCACTGTGTTCTGTCAGTTTTTTATTCCATTCTGTGCTTGGCTACATTCTTTATCTCTTCATTTGACACTTTGGGTTCCAGGACTGATGTTTGTCTCTGTTTTGCTTAGTTTTTCAGGTCTTTGCTGTGGAGGGATGTCATGGTGCTTCTGTCTATGGTTCCATGTTGGCCAGAAGTCTCCCAACACCCTTTCTTGATGAAGACCCACAAGAAGATTGGAATAGAAGGGAAGTGCCTCAGTACGATTACCGTCCTATATGAAAAGTCAATAGGCAACATTATACTTAATGGCTTTCCCCTTGAAATCAGGAGCAAGACAAGGGTGCCCTCTCTCACTACTTCTATTCAATATTTCATTAGAAGTTCTAGCCAGAGAAATAAGACAAGAGAAAAGAAATAAAAGGTAACCAGATTAGAAAAGAGCAAAATTATCTCCATAAATAGAAACTCCCAAAGAATATACAAGTAAAGAAAGCTTCTAGAAATAATAGAGGAACTTAGCTCAGTTGCAGGGTACAAGGTCAACAAACAAAAATCAGTTGGGTTTCTGTACACCAGCAATGAGAAATATGAAAGGGAAATTAGGAAAACAATTCTGTTTACAATAGTACCTACGAATAAAATACCTAGGAATAAATTTAACCAGTGAAAGAGTTACACAAATAAAACTATAAAACACTGATAAAAGAGATTAAACACAAGTAAATGGAAAGATGTTCTGTGTTCATGGATTGGAAGACGTAATATTGTTAAGTTGTCAATATTATTACCAAAAGCAATCTATAGATTCAATGCAATCCCAATCAAAATTCCAGCATCCTTCTTTACAGAAATGTAAAAACAAATCTTCAACTTTATATGGAATGGCAAGAGGCCCTGAGTAGCTAAAGCAATGTTGAAGGAGAAGAACAAAGTCAGAGGACTTCAATTCCTGATTTTAAAACATATCGTACAGCTACAGTAATCTAAAGAGCCTGGTTCGGGTGTAACAACAGACATATAGATCAATGGAATAGAATTGAGAACTCAGAAATAAACCCACACACATATGATCAAATGACTTTTGTCAAGGGCACTCAGTCCATTTGATGGGGAAACAGTCTCTTCAATAAATAGTAATGGGGAAATTGGATTTCCCATGTAAAAAATGACACGGGATCCATGCCTTACACCATACACAAAAACAAATTCTAAATGAATTGAGAACATAATGTGCAAACTAAAACCAGAAAATTCTTAGAAGAAAATGCAGGGGTAATCCTGTCAGAAGTAGCTTTTAACAATGGATTATCTAATATAACAAAAGCACAAACAGCTAAAAACAAAATAAATGGGACCTCAAAAATTAAAAACGTTTGTTCATCAAAAGACTTTACCACGAGGTTGGGCCAAGATGGCAGAGCAGTCAGACACTTCCAGTGGTTCCTCTTACGACAAAGACCCAAAGAAAACAAGTGAATTGATTATATATATGACAAGCTGGGAATCTTGAACATCAAAGGCAAAGTTAAGAAATCGGACTGAGTGATGGGGAGGGAGAGACGGTGCAGAGGGAGTGAGGAGTTGCCAGACCTGACTCCATGGGAATGCCTCAGCCCCAATCCCCAGGTATGACCACAGTGGGGCTGGCGGTAGCATTTGGGATGTGGCTGCTTCAGTGGAACATAGGCAAGCAAAGTGGTACAGCTCTGATCCCCTGAAACCATTGCAGTGGGGCTGGCAGTGGTGTACGGGACACAGATGCTTTAGCAAAAGAAGGCAAGTGAGGTGGCGCAGCCCCAATCTCCTGGCAAGGCTGCAGTGGGGCCAAGCCAACACACAGAATCTATTCATGCCTACAGAATCTGAGAAAAAACAGCACTCTCGGCACAAGATAAGTGGTTTTGTCTAATTTAGAGTGTGGATGTAATAGCTTCCCCTTTTGAAAGAACTCTTTCCCATCTATCTGATCTCTCCTTCCTCTGCCCCAGCCGGCTTCAGTGACAGTTGATTTCTCTGGGCCTGAGATAGGTCCTGCTGGGCTCCCTGAGTCATTCCCCTGGCCTTGGAGAAGAAACAAATTAACAAACAAGGGAAAAATAATCTGTCAGTTCCTGTAATTGAGAAACTTACAGCAGAAATGGTTCCTGTCAAAGGCACAAGTGGTCCACAGACTTTGAATGTCTTTCACCCCTACAAGGACCCAGGTGGTCCCAGTACAAAAGATAGGATATGGCTGTTATATTGCAAGGGTGAATATCCTTGAGGTCTGACTGTAGCTGTTTCAGCTGTGTGGTGGAGAGGCTGGTTTTTGACATTTGATACCACTCTGCCTATTATACAGGGTCCTTACCTATCCACAGCAGGGGTCTGAGGACTGGTGGCTCCATCCATGCCACCTAGCCACCCACGACAGGGGTCCAAAGATAAATGGTGCCTCCCAGTCCTTACAGTTAAAAGCATTGGGTGCCTATGGTACATCTGCACAGCCCACCCATCAGTGCGCTCTAGAGAACAGAGACACGGCTTCCTCACAGACACTCGGGGAAGGCTGTCAGCACCTTGCCTTCCTCAGAGTGTGAGCCTCTGCTGCTATCAGAAACTTGGGCATACACCAATCACCACTGCTCCTCTAAGATCATAGGTGAGAGCTTGCACCACACTAGGCTACTGACTACCTGGACATCTGAGCTGAATCTATACAAGAATAGTGAATGGACTGCTAGGCTCATATATCTGGTAAGAGCTCTAGCCATCTGGTGACAGGACATTAGTGCTTCAAAGGCTCCAATGATCAAGTTACCTTACTCAAGTAGCCTATTTGGGTATATCAAAACAAAACAAAGCAAGAAGCTAGGACACAGTGGGCAAACATAAAATAAATTAATACAATAACTTATAGATGGCTCAGAGACAACAAGCAATATCAAATCACATAAAGAAGCAGACTATGATCACTTCAACAAACTCCCAAAACAAAGAATCAAGGACTCTTCCAGATGAGGATGTATTCCTGCAATTACCAGCTGTAGAATACAAAAGATTAATATACGGAAGTCTTCAAGAAATCAGGAAGGAGATCAGGCAAAACTCAGAAAAGCCAAGGAGCACACAGATAAAGCAGCCAAGGAAATTAAGGTTATTCAAGAATATAATGAAAAATTTAATAGGCTGCAAGAATCTATAGAGAGACCAAACCCAAAACCAAACCCAGTGCCGTCGCGTCAATTCCGACTCATAGCGACCCTATAGGACAGGGTAGAACTGCCCCATAGAGTTTCGAAGGAGTGCCTGGTGGAACTAACTGCCAACCCTTTGGATAGTAGCCGTAGCACTTAACTACTACGCCACCAGGGTTTCCTATAGAGAGACAGCAATCAAAAATTCAGAAGATTAACAATAAAATTTCAAAAATTAGATAATTCAGTAGAAAGTCAGCAGAGTGGAATTGAGGAAATGGAAGTCAGAATTAGTGAGATTTAAGGTAAAACACTTGGTACAAATATATTCAAAGAAAAACCACATAAAAGAATTTAAAATAATGAAGAAACCCTAAGAATCATGTGGGACTGTATCAAGAGAAATAACCTACAAGTGATTGGAGTACCAGAAAACGGAGGGAAAACAGAAAATACAGAGAGAATGTCAAAGATTTGTTGTCAGAAAACTTCCCTGATACCGTGAAAGACGACAAGATACCTATCCAAGATGCTTGTCAAACCCCAGACAAGGTAGACCCCAAAAGAAAGTCACCAAGACATACTATTATCAAACTTGCCAAAACCAAACATAAAGAGAAAATTTTAAGAGCAGCCAGGGATAAACAAAAAGTCACCTAAAAGGAGAGTCAATAACAATAAGCTCGGACTACTTGGCAGAAACCATGCAGGCAAGACGGCAATGGGATGACATATAAAGCATTGAAGGAAAAAAAATTGCCAGCCATGAATCATATATCCAGGAAAACTGTCTCTCAAATATGAAAGCAAAATTAGGATATTTCCAGATAAACAGACGTTTAAGGAATTTGCAAAAACCAAACCAAAACTAAAAGGAATTCTCTGGTTAGAAAATAAAATAATTTCAGATGTCAAGTAAGGACTAGAACACAGGACAGAGCAACCAGATATCAACCCAGATAGGGAAATCTCAAAAATGAATCAAGATTAAAAAACAAAATGCTCAAAACAGGGAAGAAGCGATGTTATTATGTAAAAGAGGCAACATTAAATCAATATTTTTTTTAAATAAAGTAGTCATAGATCTTTCATATGGACAGGAAATCAAGGAAATATAGGTAGATGAAATTTAGGCATAAACTTAGAAAAATAGGGGTAAATAATAAGGTAACCACAAAGAAGACTAACAATCCTATGCATCAAAATAAAATAAAAGAAAAACAAATACTCAGCAAAAACAAAATAAAAAACAATGAAAAAGATAAACACACAATTTACAAAGAAAAGCTAGTCAGCACAAAAAATTAAAGGGAAAAAAGAAACTGTAAATAACACACAAAAAAGACATCAAAACGACAGCACTAAACTCATACCTATCCATAATCACGCTGAATGTAAATGGACTAAATGCACCAATGAAGAGACAAAGTTGCAGAATGGGTTAAAAAAACACAATCCATCTATATGCTGCCTACAAGAGACACAACTTAGACTTAAAGACAAACAAACTAAAACTCAAAGGATGGAAAAAAAATAAATCAAGCAAACAACAATCAAAAAAGAGCAGGAGTGGCAATACTAACTTCGGCAAAACAGGCTTCAAAGTTAAATCTACCACAAAGGATAAGGAAGGACACTATATAATGATTAAAGGGACGATATACAGGGGGATATTACCATATTAAATATTTATGTACCCAATGATAGGGCTTCAAGATACATAAAAAAAAAACTCTAACAGCATTGAAAAGAGAGACAGACAGCTTGACAATAATAGTAGCAGACTTCAACACACCACTTTTGGTGAAGGACAGAACATCCAGAAAGAAGCTCAATAAAGACATGGAAGAACTAAATTCCGTAATCAACCAACTTGACCTCATAGACATATACAGAACACTCAACCCAACAGCATCCAAGTATACTTTCTTTTCAAATGCACATGGAACATTCTCTAGAAGAGACCACATATTAGGCCATAAAGCAAGCCTTAACAGAATCCAAAATATTGAAATATTACAAAGCATCTTCTCTGACCATAAAGCCACAAAACTAGAAATTAATAACAGAAAAAACAGGGAAAAGAAATCAAACACGTGGAAACTGAACAACACTTTGCTCAAAAATGACTGGATTACAGAAGAAATTAAGGATGAAATAAAGAAATTCATAGAATCCAATGAGAATGAAAACACTTCCTATCAGAACCTTTGGGACACAGCTAAAGCAGTGTTCAGAGGTCAATTTATAGCAATAAATGCACAGATACAAAAAGAAGAAAGGGCCAAAATCAAAGAATTATCCCTACAAATTGAACAAATAGAAAGACAGCAACAAAGAAACTCTCAGGCACCAGAAGAAAGCATATAATAAAAATTAGAGCAGAATTAAATGAAATAGAGAACAGAAAAACAATTGAAAGAGTTAACAAGACCGAAAGCTGGTTTTTTGAAAATATTAACAAAATCAATAAACCATTGGCCAGACTGACAAAAGAAAACAGGAGACAAAGCAAATAACCTAAATAAAAAGTGAGATGGGCGATATCACAACAGACCCAACTAAAATTAAAAAAAAGAATCATAACAGAATATCATGAAAAATTTTACTGTAAAAATTTGAAACCCTAGAGGAAATGGACAAATTTCTAGAAACACAACACTCACCTAAATTAACAAAACAGAGGTAGAAAAACTAAAGAAAACCAATAACAAAAGAAGAGCTTGAAAAGGTAATTAAAAAAAAAAACTCCCAACAACAAAAAAAAGCCCTTGGCTTGACGGAATCAATGGATAATTCTACCAAATTTTCAGAGAAGAGTTAGCACCACTGCTAGTAAAGGTATTTCAGAGCATAGAAAAGGCTGGAATACTCCCAAATTCTTTCTATGAAGCCAGCGTAACCCTGATACCAAAACCAGGTAAAGACATGACAGAAAAAGGAAAAAGAAAATCACAGACCAATATCCTTCATGAACTTAGATGCAAAAATCCTCAACAAAATTCTAGCCAACAGAATTCAATAATATATCAAAAAAATAATTTACCAAGACCAAGTGGGACCCATACCAGGTATGCAGGGATGGTTCAACATTAGAAAAACAATTAATGTACTCCACCACATAAATAAAACAAAAGACAAGAACCACATGGCCTTATCAATTGATGTAGAAAAGGCATTTGACAAAGTTCAACACCCATTCATGATAAAAACTCTCAGCAAAATAGGAATAGAAGGAAAATTCCTCAACATAATAAAAGACATTTATACAAAGCCAACAGCCAACATCATCCTAAACAGAGAGAGCCTGAAAGCATTCCCTTTGAGAACGGGAACCAGATAAGGATGCCCTTTATCACCACTCTTATTCAACATTGTGCTGGAGGCCCTAACCAGAGCTATTAGGCTATATAAAGAAATAAAGGGCATCCAGATTGGCAAAGAAGAAGTAAAAGTATCTCTATTTGCAGATGACATGATCTTATACACAGAAAACCCTAAGGAATCCTCCAGAAAACTACTGAAACTAATAGAAGAGTTTAGCAGAGTATCAGGGTACAAGATAAACACACATAAATCAGTTGGATTCCTCTACACCAAAAAAGAGAATGTCGAAGAGGAAACCACCAAATCAATACTGTTTACAATAGCCCCCAATTAAGAGAAAATACTTAGGAATAAATCTAACTTGAGATGTAAAAGACCTATACAAAGAAAACTATAAGGTACTGCCGCAAGAAACCAAAAGAGACCTACATAAGTGGAAAAACATACCTTGCTGGTGGATAGGAAGGCTCAACGTTGTAAAAATGTCTATTCTACTCAGAGCGAACTATAAATACAATGCAATCCTGATGCAAATACCAGTGACATTTCTTAATGAGATAGAGGAACAAATCACCTACTTCATATGGAAGGGAAAGAGGCCTTGGATAAGTAAAGGATTGCTGAAAAAGAAGAACAAAGTGAGAGACTTCACACTACCTGATTTTACAACCTATTATACCACCACAGTAGTCAAAACAGCCTGGTACTGGTACAACAACAGATACATAGACCAATGGAACAGAATTGAGAACCCAGACATAAATCCATCCACATATGAGCAGTTGATATTTGACAAAGGCCCCAAAACAGTTTAATGGGGAAAAGACAGTCTCTTTAACAAATGGTGCTGGCATAACTGGATATCCATCTGCAAAAAAGTGAAAGAAGACCCATACCTTACACCATGCACAAAAACGAACTCAAAATGGATCAAAGACCTAAATACAAAATCTAAAACAATAAAGATCACGGAAGAAAAAATAGGGACAATCCTAGGAGCCCTAATACATGGCATAAACAGTATACAAAACATTACCAACAATGCAGAAGAGAAGCTAGATAACTGGGAGCTCCTAAAAGTCTAACACTTATGCTTATGCAAAGACTTTACCAAAAGAATAAAAAGATTACCTACAGATTGGGAAAAAGTTTTTAGCTATGGCATTTCCAATCAGCATCTGATCTCTAAAATCTACATGATACTGCAAAAACTCAACAACAAAAAGACAAATAACCCAATTAAAAAATGGGCAAAGGGTCTGAACAGACACTTTACCAAAGAAGACATTCAGGCTGCTAACAGATACATGAGGAAATTCTCAGGATCATTAGCCATGAGAGAAATGCAAATCAAGACTATAATGAGATTCCATTTCACCCCAACAAATCAATTTGGTGCTTTCTTAAAAAGCTAGAAATAGAACTACCATAAAAGCGAGCAATTCCACTCCTTGGAATATACCCTAAAGAAGTAAGAACCTTCACACGAACAAATATATGCACACCCATGTTCATTGCAGCACTGTTAACAACAGCAAAAAGATGGAAGCAACCAAGGTGCCCATGAATGGATGAACGGATAAATTATGGTGTATCCACACAAAGGAATACTACACAAAGATTAAGAACAATGATGAATCTGTGAAACATTTCATAACATGGAGGAATCTGGAATACATTATGCTGAGTGAAATTCGTCAGTCGCAAAATGACAAATATTGTATGAAAGCACTATTATAAGAACTCTAGATAAAGTTTAAACAGAGAAGAAAATATTCTTTGATGGTTATGAGGGTGAGGAGGAAGGGAGAGGGATATTCACTAGACAGCAGACAAAAAATTATTTCAGGTGAAGGGAAGGGCAACACACAACACAGGGGAAGTCAATACAATTGGACTAAACCAAAAGCAAAGCAGTTTCCTGAATACAACCAAATACTTCGAAGGCCAGAGTAGTGGGGACGGGGGCCTGGAGACCATGGTTCCAGGGGACATCTAGGTCAATTGGCATAACAAAGGGTATTAAGAAAACCTTCTGCATTCCACTTTGGTGAGAGGCGTCTGGGGTCTTAAATGCTAGCAAGCTGCCATCTAACATGCATCAATTGGTCTCAACATACCTGGAGCAAAGGAGAATGAAGAACATCAAAGACATATGGCAAAGATGAGCCCAAGAAACAGAAAGGGCCACATAAACCACAGACCTCATCAGGCTGAGACTGGAAAAACTAGATGGTGCCCAGCTAACACTGATCGCCTCCCTGACAGGGAACTCAGCAGAGAATCCCTGATGGAGCAGGAGAACAGTGGGATGCAGTTCTCAAATTCTCATAAAAAGACCAGGCTTAATGGTCTGACTGAGAGTACAGGGACCCTGACGGTCATGGTCCCTGGACCCTTCATTAGACCAAGATTGGAACCGTCCTGAAACTAACTCTACAGACAGGGATTGGACTGGGATGTAAGACAGACAATGGTGCTGGTGATGAGTGAGCTTCTTGGCTCAAGTGGACACTTGAGTCTATATGGGCAACTCCTGTCTGGTGGATGAGATGAGGTGGAGATGGAAGAGGCAGACAGGAGCTGGTTGAATGGACACAGGGAATACAGGGTGGAGGGGAAGAATGTGCTGTCTCATTAGGAGGAGAGCAGCTGGGAGTGCATAGCAAAGTGTGTATAACTTTTTGTATGAGAGACTGACTTGATTTGTAAACTTTCACCTAAAGTGCAAAAAATAAAGCTTGTGAGCAGCCCTCTAAGATACTCTACTGGCCCCGGCCCATCTGGAGTAAGGGAGAATAAAGAAAACCAAAGATACAAGGGAAAGATTAGTCCAAAGAACTAAATAACCACAACTACTGCAGCCTCTACCAGACTGAGTCCAGCACAACTAGATGGTGCCCGGCTACCACCACTGACTGCTCTGACAGGGATCACAATAGAGGGTCCTGGACAGAGCTGGAAAAAATATAGAACAAAATTCTAACTCACAAAAAAAGACCAGACTTACTGGTCTGACAAAGACTGGAGAAAGCCCACAGTTATGGCCCTTGGACACCCTTTTAACTGAGTACTGAAGCCATTCCTGAGGTTTGCCCTTCAGACAAAGAATAGACAGGCCCATAAAACAAACAATAATAGATGTATCTCAAGCTCGTATATAAGACTAAATCGGCACACCAGCCCAGGGGCAAGGACGAGAAGGCAGGAAGGGACAGGAAACCTGGATGAATGGAAATAGGGAACTCAAGGTTGAGAAAAGGAGAGTGTTGACACATCGTGGGGTTGGCAACCATTGTCACAAAACAATATGTGTATTAATTGTTTAATGAGAAACTAATTTGCTCTATAAACCTTCATGTAAAGCACACAAAAAAAGATTTTACCAAAAAAATGAAAAGACAAGCTTCCGGCTGGAGAATATCTTTGGAAACCATGTACCTGATAGGAATCTAATATACATAAAAAGTTGAGATCCGGGACCAAGATGGCGGACTAGGTGGACGCTACCGAGGATCCCTCTTGCAACAAAGACTCGGAAAAACAAGGGAATCGATCACATACATAACAATCTACGAACTCTGAACAACAAGCACAGACTTAGAGACGGAAAACGAACAAATACGGGCAGACAGCGACTGTTTTCAGAACCAGGAGCCAGCGCACCAGGCAGGTAACCTTCAGAGCCCGATCTGGGGCAGAGCCCAGGGGGGCAGACGGCACAGAAAGGGGGCCCACCCCTTCCCCCCCGAACCCATCCCGGGAGGAAGTTTAGCAGGTTGGCGCGGGCGGCGTAGAGGTGCAGCCAGAGGGAGAAGCACCCGGGAGGCAGTGACTGATCTGGGAGGGGGGAGAACAGCGCCCCAGCTGGGGTGCCGTCCCGCCGGGAGTTAGGCGAGAAGCCGACGGGGCACGAGCGGGGGGGGGTCAACTATATTTCCCTAAAGTGACCCCAGGGCGGGGCCCACACGTTCGTGCGGGAGGACGCACACCCAGTCCACGCGTGTGGCGCGGCACACCAGAGGGAGAAATCCCCGGAAGTGTCGGTCTCAAAGCAGGGAAAGCAGCATCCCAGACGGGGAGCCATTCCGCTGGGATCTGGGTGCGCGCGGGCGGAGCATGAGCCCGGGGTCCATTTTTATTACCCTGAATTGACCCAGGGGGTGGGACCACCTGGTCGTGCGAGTGACGCCCTCCCAGTTTGCGCGAGAGGTGTGGCACACCGGAAGGAGAAGTCCCTGGGAGGACGTGATTGGTCCCGAAGCGCGGAAAGTAGCGTTCCAGACGGGGTGCCGTCCTGCTGGGACTTGGGCGCGCGCACGAGCGGGGCGTGAGCGCGGGGTCCATTTTTATTACCCTGAATTGACCCAGGGGGCGGGCCCACCTGGCCGTGCAGGTGACGCCAACCCAGTTTGCGCGAGAGGTGTGGCGCTCTGGAAGGAGAAGCCCCCGGAAGGAAGTGACTGGTTCCGGAACGGGGAAAGCAGCGTCTCAACCCGGAAGTCATCCCGCTGGGATTTGGGCACGTGCACGGGCGGGGCGTGACCGCGGGACCCAATTATAATCGCCTGAATAGACCCTGGGGGCGGGCCCACCCGTTCGTGTGGGAAACGCCCACCCAGTGCCCACGAGCGGTGCCGCGCACCGGAGGAAGTCCCCAGGAGGAAGTGACTGGTTTCCGAGCAAGGAAAGCAGTGTCCTAGCCAGGGACCGTCCAGCCCGGATTTTGGCAAACGGGGGCGGAGCGTGAACGTGGTGTTCAGCTCTATATTCTGTGGTGCTACACTCCTAGCTCTCAGATCCCTCCCCCACCCTCCCCAGGCGACCCCATTAACATCCGAATACCCGGAGCCAGAGAGAGAATTCAGATAGGGATCTGACTGCATTTTTTTTTAGCCGACTACTTGGAAAATCTAGTTTCCCAGTGATGGCTCGGAGACAGCAGTCCATATCAAACCACATAAAGAAACAGACCATGACAGCTTCTCCAACCCCCCAAACAAAAGAATCAAAATCTTTCCCAAATGAAGATACAATCCTGGAATTATCAGATACAGAATATAGAAAACTAATTTACAGAATGCTTAAAGATATCACAAATGAAATTAGGATAAATGCAGAAAAAGCCAAGGAACACACTGATAAAACTGTTGAAGACCTCAAAAAGATTATTCAAGAACATAGTGGAAAAATTAACAAGTTGCAAGAATCCATAGAGAGACAGCATATAGAAATCCAAAAGATTAACAATAAAATTACAGAATTTGACAACGCAATAGAAAGTCAGAGGAGCAGACTCGAGCAATTAGAATGTAGACTGGGACTTCTGGAGGACCAGGGAAACAACACCAACATAGCTGAAAAAAAATCAGATAAAAGAATTAAAAAAAAATGAAGAAACCCTAAGAATCATGTGGGACTCTATCAAGAAGGATAACTTGCGAGTGATTGGAGTCCCAGAACAGGGAGAGGGGACAGAAAACACAGAGAAAATAGTTGAAGAACTCCTGACACAAAACTTCCCTGACATCATGAAAGACGAAAGGATATCTATCCAAGATGCTCATCGAACCCCATTTAAGATTGATCCAAAAAGAAAAACACCAAGACATATCATCATCAAACTTGCCAAAACCAAAGACAAACAGAAAATTTTAAAAGCAGCCAGGGAGAAAAGAAAGGTTTCCTTCAAGGGAGAATCAATAAGAATAAGTTCAGACTACTCAGCAGAAACCATGCAGGCAAGAAGGGAATGGGACGACATATACAGAGCACTGAACGAGAAAAACTGCCAACCAAGGATCCTATATCCAGCAAAACTCTCTCTGAAATGTGAAGGCGAAATTAGGATATTTACAGATAAACACAAGTTTAGAGAATTTGCAAAAACCAAACCAAAGCTACAAGAAATACTAAAGGATATTGTTTGGTCAGAAAACCAATAATATCAGGTACCAGCACAATACAAGGTCACAAAACAGAACGTCCTGATATCAACGCAACTCAAACAGGGAAAGCACAAAAACAAACAAATTAAGACTAATTCTAAAAAATAAATAAATAAACAAAATAATACACGTAACAGGAAATCATGGAAATCAATAGATAAACGATCAAAATAATCAAAAAGAGGGACTAAATATAGGAGGCATTGAACTGCCAGATGGAGAGTGATACAAGGCGAAATAGAAGGATACAAGTTAGGGTTTTACTTAGAAAAATAGGGGTAAATAAAAAGGTAACCACAAAAAGGAATATCAATCCCATAACTCAAGAAAAAAGCCAAGAAAAACGTAACGACTCAATAAACACAAATTTAAACATTATGAAAATGAGGATCTCACAAGCTACTAAGAAAAACGTCTCAGCACAAAAAAGCATGTGGAAAAATGAAATGGCCAACAACACACATGAAAAGGCATCAAAATGACAGCACTAAAAACTTACTTATCTATAATTACGCTGAATGTAAATGGACTAAATGCACCAATAAAGAGACAGAGAGTCACGGACTGGATAAAAAAACACGATCCATCTATATGCTGCCTACAAGAGACACACCTTAGACTTAGAGACACAAACAAACTAAAACTCAAAGGATGGAAAAAAATATATCAAGCAAACAATAAGCAAAAAAGAAGAGGAGTAGCAATATTAATTTCTGACAAAATAGACTTTAGGATAAAGAAGGACACTATATAATGATAAAAGGGACAATTGATCAGGAAGACATAACCATATTAAATATTTACGTACCTAATGACAGGGCTGCAAGATACATAAATCAAATTTTAACAACTGAAAAGTGAGATAGACACCTCCACATATATAGTAGGAGACTTCAACACACCACTTTCGGAGAAGGACAGGACATCCAGTAAGAAGCTCAATAGAGACACAGAAGACCTACTTACAACAATCAACCAACTTGGCCTCATTGACTTATACAGAACTCTCCACCCAACTGCTGCAAAATATACTTTTTTTTCTAGCGCACATGGAACATTCTCTAGAATAGACCACATATTAGGGTATAAAACAAATCTTTCCAGAATCCAAAACATCGAAATATTACAAAGCATCTTCTCAGACCACAAGGCAATGAAGCTAGGAATCAATAACAGAAAAACTAGGGAAAAGAAATCAAATACTTGGAAAATGAACAATACCCTCCTGAAAAAAGACTGGGTTATAAAAGACATCAAGGAGGGAATAAGGAAATTCTTAGAAAGCAACGAGAATGAAAATACTTCCTACCAAAACCTCTGGGACACAGCAAAGGCAGTGCTCAGAGGCCAATTTATATCGATAAATGCACACATACAAAAAGAAGAAAGAGCCAAAATCAGAGAACTGTCCCTACAACTCGAACAAATAGAAAGTGAGCAACAAAAGAATCCATCAGGCACCAGAAGAAAACAAATAATAAAAATTAGAGCTGAACTAAATGAATTAGAGAACAGAAAAACAATTGAAAGAATTAACAAAGCCAAAAGCTGGTTCTTTGAAAAAATTAACAAAATTGATAAACCATTGGCTAGACTGACTAAAGAAATACAGGAAAGGAAACAAATAACCCGAATAAGAAACGAGAAGGACCACATCACAACAGAACCAAATGAAATCAAAAGAATCATATCAGATTACTACATAAAATTGTACTCTAACAAATTTGAAAACCTAGAAGAAATGGATAAATTCTTGGAACAATACTACTTACCTAAACTAACACATTCAGAAGTAGAACAACTAAATAGACCCATAACAAAAAAAGAGATTGAAATGGTAATCAAAAAAACTCCCAACAAAAAAAAGTCCTGGCCCAGATGGCTTCACTGCAGAGTTCTACCAAACCTTCAGAGAAGACTTAACACCATTACTATTGAAGGTATTTCAAAGTATAGAAAAAGACGGAATACTACCCAACTCATTCTATGAAGCTACCATCTCCCTGATACCAAAACCAGGTAAAGACATTACAAAAAAAGAAAATTTTAGACCTATATCCCTCATGAACATAGATGCAAAAATCCTCAACAAAATTCTAGCCAATAGAATCCAACAACACATCAAAAAAATAATACACCCTGATCAAGTGGGATTTATACCAGGTATGCAAGGCTGGTTTAATATCAGAAAAACCATTAATGTAATCCATCACATAAATAAAACAAAAGATAAAAACCACATGATCTTATCAATAGATGCAGAAAAGGCATTTGACAAAGTTCAACACCCATTTATGATAAAAACTCTAACCAAAATAGGAATTGAAGGAAAATTCCTCAACATAATAAAGGGCATATATGCAAAGCCAACGGCCAATATCACTCTAAATGGAGAGAACCTGAAAGCATTTCCCTTGAGAACGGGAACCAGACAAGGATGCCCTTTATCACCGCTCTTATTCAACATCGTACTTGAAGTCCTAGCCAGGGCAATTAGGCTAGACAAAGAAATAAAGGGTATCCAGATTGGTAAGGAGGAAGTAAAGCTATCACTATTTGCAGATGACATGATCGTATACATGGAAAACCCTAAGAAATCCTCCAGAAAACTACTGAAACTAATAGAAGAGTTTGGAAGAGTCTCAGGATATAAAATAAACATACAAAACTCACTTGGATTCCTCTACATCAACAAAAAGAACACCGAAGAGGAAATAACCAAATCAATACCATTCACAGTAGCCCCCAAGAAGATAAAATACTTAGGAATAAATCTTACCAAGAATGTAAAAGACCTATACAAAGAAAACTATAAAACTCTGCTACAAGAAATTCAAAAGGACACACTTAAGTGGAAAAACATACCCTGCTCATGGATAGGAACACTTAACATAGTAAAAATGTCTATTCTACCAAAAGCCATTTATACATATAACGCACTTCCAATCCAAATACCAATGTCATACTTTAAGGGAATAGAGAAACAAATCACTAATTTCATATGGAAAGAAAAGAACCCCCGGATGAGCAAAACATTACTGAAAAAGAAGAAGAAAGTGGGAGGCCTCACCCTACCTGATTTCAGAACCTATTATATAGCTACAGTAGTCAAAACAGCCTGGTACTGGTACAACAACAGGCACATAGACCAATGGAACAGAATTGAGAATCCAGATACAAATCCATCCATGTATGAGCAGCTGATATTTGACAAAGGACCAGTGTCAGTCAATTGGGGAAATAATAGTCTTTTTAACAAATGGTGCTGGCATACCTGGATATCCATTTGCAAAAGAATGAAACAGGACCCATACCTCACACCCTGCACAAAAACTAACTCCAAGTGGATCAAAGACCTAAACATAAAGACTAAAACGATAAAAATCATGGAAGAAAAAATAGGATCTACCCTAGGAGCCCTAATACAGGGCATAAACAGAATACAAAACATTACCAAAAATGATGAAGAGAAACCAGATAACTGGGAGCTCCTAAAAATCAAACACCTATGCTCATCTAAAGACTTCTCCAAAAGAGTAAAAAGACCACCTACAGACTGGGAAAGAATATTCAGCTATGACATCTCAGACCAGCGCCTGATCTCTAAAATCTACATAACTCTGTCAAAACTCAACCACAAAAAGACAAACAACCCAATCAAGAAGTGGGCAAAGGATATGAACACACATTTCACTAAGGAAGATATTCAGGCAGCCAACAGATACATGAGAAAATGCTCTCGATCATTAGCCATTAGAGAAATGCAAATTAAAACTACGATGAGATTCCATCTCACACCAACTAGACTGGCATTAATTCAAAAAACACAAAATAATAAATGTTGGAGAGGCTGCGGAGAGATTGGAACTCTCATACACTGCGGGTGGGATTGTAAAATGGTACAACCACTTTGGAAATCCATCTGGCGTTATCTTAAACAGTTAGAAATAGAACTACCATACAACCCAGAAATCCCACTCCTCGGAATATACCCTAAAGATACAAGAGCCTTCACACGAACAGATATATGCACACCCATGTTTATTGCAGCTCTGTTTACAATAGCAAAAAGCTGGAAGCAACCAAGATGTCCATCAACGGACGAATGGGTAAATAAATTGTGGTATATTCACACAATGGAATACTACGCATCGATAAAGAACAGTGATGAATCTCTGAAACATTTCATAACATGGAGGAATCTGGAAGGCATTATGCTGAGCGAAATGAGTCAGTTGCAAAAGGACAAATATTGTATAAAACCACTATTATAAGATCTTGAGAAATAGAAAAAACGGAGAAGAACACATACTTATGTGGTTACAAAGGGGGGAGGGAGGGAGGGAGGGAGAGGGCTTTTTATTGATCAATCTGTAGATGGGAACTGCTTTGGGTGAAGGGAAAGACAACACTCAAAACAAGGAAGGTCAGCCTAATTGAACTGGATTAAAAGTAAAGAGGTTTCCGAGATAAAATGAAAGCTTCAAAGGTCAGCGAAGCAGGGGCTGGGGTCTGGGGAACTTGGTTTGAGGGGACTTCTAAGTCAATGGGCAAAACAATTCTATTATGAAAACACTCTGCATCCCACTTTGAATTGTGGCGCCTGGGGTCCTAAATGCCAAAAAGCGGCCATCTAAAATACATTAATTGGTCTCGACCCACCTGGAGCAAAGGCAAAGGAAGAACACCAAGGTCACACGACAACTAAGAACCCAAGAGACAGAAAGGGCCACATGAACCAGAGACCTACATTATCCTGAGACCAGAAGAACTAGTTGGTGCCCGGCCACAATCGATTTCTGCCCTGTCAGGGAACACAACAGACAACTCCTGAGGGAGCAGGAGACCAATGGGATACAGACCCCAAATTCTCATTAAAAGACCACACCTAATGGTATGATTGCGACTAGAGGAATCCCAGAGACAATGCTCCCCAGAACTTCTGATGGCACAGGACAGGAACCATCCCCGAAGACAAATCATCAGGCATGAAAAGGACTGGTCAGTGGGGGGGAGAGAGATACTGATGAAGAGTGAGCTAATTAAATCAGGTGGACACGGGAGAGTGTGTTGGCAACTCTTGACTGGAGGGGGTATGGGAAGATAGAGAGAGAGGGAAGATGGCAAAATTGGCACGAAACGAGAGACTGTAAGGGCTGACTCAATAGGGGGAGAGCAAGTGGGAGAAGGGAGTAAGATGTATGTAAACCTACATGTGACAGACTGATTGGAATGGTAAATGTTCACTTGAAGCTTAATAAAAATTAAAAAAAAAGTTGATAACTTAACAACAAAAGACAAATAACCCAATCAAAAAACGGGAAAAGGACTTGAATAGACATTTCACCAAAGAGGACATTCAAATGGTCACCAAACACATGAAAAGATGCTCAATGTCATTAACCATCAGAGAGATGCAAATCAAGACCACAATGAGGATGGCTAGGATGGCTGTCTTACTTACCTATTGCTGCTATAACAGAAATACCACAAGTTGATGGCTTTAACAAACAGAATTTTATTCTTTCACAGGCTAGAAGTCTGAATTCAGGGTGCCAGCTCCAGGGGAAGGCTTTCTGTCTGTGTTGGCTCTGGGGGAAAGTCCCTGTCATTAGTCTTCCCCAGTCAATGAGCTTCTCAGCACAAGGACCCCAGGTCCAAAGGACAGGCTATTCTCCTGGCTCTTGTTTCTTGATGGTATGAGGGCCCCATGTCTTTCTGCTCACTTCTCTCTTTTATATCTCAAAAGAGATTGACTTAAAACAACCCTATCTTGTAGATTGAGTCTTGCCTCATTAATATAAAAAAAATAACTGCCGCTAATTCCACCTCATTGACATCATAGAGGCAGAATTTACAACACAGAGAAAAATCACATCAGATGACAAAATGGTGGACAATCACACAATGCTGGTAATCATGGCTTAGCCAAGTTGACACACATTTTAGGGGGACATAATTCAATCCATAAGAATGGCTAAGATACCAAAAAAAAAAAAAAAAAAAAAGAAAACAGCAAATGTTGACGAAGGTGTGGGGCAATTGGAACCCTTATCCATTGCTGGCGGGAATGCAAAATGGTATAGACATTGTGGAAAACAGTATGGTATTTCCTCAAAACTACTATATGATCCAGTAATTCCACTCCTAGGTATATACCTAAAAGACTTGAAAGCAGAAACTCAGAGACTTGTACAGCAATGTTCATTGCAGCATTATTCACAATAGCAAAAGGTAAAAGCAACCTAAATGCCCATCAACGGATGAATGGATAAACAAAATGTGGTACATACATGCAATAGAATAGCTAGAAAGAGAAATGAAGTCTTGATATATGCTACTACATGGATGGAGCTTGAAGACATTATCCTGAGTGAAATAAGTCAGTTATAAAAGAATGAATATTGTATGACCTAACTTATGTAAAAAGACAACAACAGGCAAATGTATAGAGACCAAGGTTTATTGGTGGTTACCAGGTGCAGGACGGAGGGGGGTAAAGGAGGTTATTGCTTACGGAGCACTGAGTTTCAGTTTATGGTAATGGAAGAATCTCATTAAGGGTAGGGTTGCACAGTTGATTAATGTAATTGCTGTCAATAAGTTGTACACCTGTAAAAAATTAAATGGCAAAATTTGTGTGATAGATATATTTACAACAACAACAAAAACAAAATAGCAGTTAGTGGCTGCTTATGCATAACGAAACACCTCACAGGAATTGGTTCTTTTGTTTGGAGGTTTAGGGTCATAGTTTCATGGAAATTTCAGTTAATTGACCTAATATCACTAATACTGTGTTTAGTGCCTCTGTTCTATCTGCTAGTTCATTATGTAGTGCCTGGGGTCTTAAAATCTTGCAAATGGCCATCCAAGATACAACAATTGGTCTCTATTCGCCTGGAGCAACAGAGGAAGAAAGAGAATCAGGAATAGGAGGAAATGGAAATGTGTGGCTAATTGCCTCCTTGAACAGCTATCTCCTTTGCCATGAGACTAGAAGAACTGGATGCTGCCTAGCTACCATTACTGAATATTATCATCAAAGATTCTGTAGAAGAATCATGATCAAGAGGGGGAAAAAGCAAATGAGAATTTCAAATTCTAGTGGAATACAGATTTTCTGGAGCCATTGAGTCTGGATGAGCCCCCAAAACTACTGCCCTGAGATAATCTTTAAACCTTAAACCAAAAATATCCCCTGATGTCTTCTTAAAACCAAAAAAATAGTTTAGCTTAACTAGTAAAGAATGTCTACCTTGAGCACTGTGCTCCCTTAAGAACTGTCCATTTGGGATCAAATCGACAACAGAAACTCAAAAGATTAGATAGGAAACTTAGGGGGCAGTGAGTTTATGTTAATGGGGGAGGAACAATTCAGAAAAGGAGGGTGAGAATGCTTGCAGAGCTTGAAGAATGTAATCAATGTCACTGCATTGTACATGTAGAGATTGTTGAATTGGCATATGTTCTGTGTATATTCTCAACAGCAACAACAAAAATAATTTAAAAAACATGATTCAGAAATATCACTGCTAAAGATGAGAATACTTTTTCAAAAAAGAGAGTCACCTTGATAATAATGTGTGAGTAATAGGACAGGTTGTGGGTATAGCAAAAATAGTGAAGGTGGTATGCAAATGGAAAACACTGATATAGGTAAATGTTTTCATTTTCTTCCAAGGATTCTGCAGAAATTGCTCTGGAGTTCTAAAACTGATTTGAATACTATTTAAAAAATATCTCTAAACAACTTAAAATTTGTAACTAAAGAAAATGATACTAAAAACAATGCATACACTCAAAGAAGTTGTACATAAACTTTTAACACATTGAAGACCAACAGTACATCAATTTAAGCTGCTCAATAGATTCATTTTTTGTGCAGAACTTAAACTTCATTTGCCATTGAATTTAATCAAATATCCTGTAATACCACAGCATGCTGTTGGATGACAGAGTAAAAATTGTTACTACTTGCAAATACTTATCAATGTGGGTCAAATATTCTTATTACTCTACAACCAAATTACCAAAATGAATTCATACAACTGTATCATAACTCTTGATTTCAAATGCTTGTGTTTATCAAAACAGTCTTATATTTATTAATTTTTCTTTATAATAAGTAAGCTTTATCTATTTGAGTTATCAAATAAATGTATATTAATGAAATACTGCTCTTATCTGTTTTGTATATTATGGTCCTGTATAAGACTTTATTTTGAAGAGGGGGCTTCATTAATTTAAAATGTTTGAAAACCATTGATGAAGATTCATCAGTTAGTTGGATTACTAAATTTTCACTATCACAATCTATTGGGATCTCATGTAGAACCAGAAAGAGGGAAATTCTGCTAAATAATAAAAGTTAACATTTACTGAGCACTTCTACCAGTCAAACAGATGAGGTTATGTTGCAGTAAGAAATATCTCCAAAATTTTTGTTACAAAACACAAATATTTATTTCTCAGTCATTCTCTGTGTCCATTATAGCTTGGAGGAGGCTTTATTCCATATCATCTTCACTCCAGAATACCAACTGGAATGTTCCAGTCAACATAGCAGAGGAAAGGGGAATATAAGGAATCACACACTGTCTCTTAAAGCTTCTTCTACCTGAGTGCAACATATCATTTTTGCTGATATTTCACTGCCCAAACCAAATCTGGCCATCCCTGGGTTCGACAGTGCAGACATGTGTAATCATTCCACTGGGAGGAGCATGGTAAGAAGGGACACAAAATATAGGTGAACAATACTACAACCTACCATATATTGTGTACCAGGCACCTTTCTGAAAATTTTCAACTCTTTATCTCATTTACTCCTTAGAACAACCCTGTAAGGAGAGGGGGCATCAATGGTTCAGTGATAGAATTCTCGCCTTCCATGCAGGAGACTCTACTTTGAGTCCTGGTCAGCGCACCTTATGCATAGCCACCACCTGTCTATCAGTGGAGGCTTGTGTGTTATTATGATGCTGAACAGGTTTCAGTGGAGCTTCCAGACTACGATGGACTAGGGAGAAAAGCCTGGCGATCCACTTCCAAAAATCAGCCAATGAAAACCCTATGTATGAATCACAGCAGTCCAATTCACAACTGATTGAAGGGAAGGCACAGGACCAGGCAGCATTTTGTTCTGTTGTGCATGGTGTTGCTATCATTTGGTACCAACAAACAACAAGAGGTGAGGAAATGGAAGCTCAGAGAGGTTAAGTGACTTGGGTCACAGAGTTGGGCAATTAATCCAGCTGGGAATCAGAACCCAGTCTGCCTGATTCCAGGGCCTGTGCTCATAACCACCATGCTATAGTGCTTAGGTTGAGGCTCACAACAAACTCGTGTGTGATGTTCTTCAGCCTCAGCTTACAGTAGGTAGTTTAAATAGGTTATGCAATTATACTGAGGGTTATGACTCCAGAGAAATCATATTCCTTATACTAAGAAATAGTATTGGTCGTTTTATACTAATGCCATAAAAAAAAATGCCATAGTTTTTTTTAAATGTATTAAGGTATGAATCCCACAAAGATAACAGTTCCAGTCATCTTTAAAAAAGCAAACATATTTAAAACACTGATAGTCCATTGCAACTCGGTTTTTTATTACCAGAAAGGTACCTCTTATATTTATAAAGATCCCTGCTAACCTCAGAATTAAGCACAGCATGTAAACTAAGTTTCCCCTTCCTTAGAATAGAAATAAGCCACTAAAGGTATAGGCTCACCCAGATCGGCCTTCAGAGTGTGCCGTAATTTATACTCAAGAAAAAAAAGGAGACTTTCCCGATTGGCAGAGCCAACATGGCGCTATAGACAGAAGCACCACACCGTCCCTCCACAGTAAAGACCCGAAAAACTAAGTAAAACAGAGACAAACATCAATCCTGGAACCCTAAGCATCAAATGAAGGGATAAAGAACTCAACCAATCACTGAACGGAATTAAAAAACTGACAGAGAACAGAGAGCGAGGAAAGCTAAGGACTGGAGGTCTCCTATCAGCTAATGCAGCATGGATTCACCATCTTGGACTCCTCAGCCACTGAGAATGGTGGACAGGAAGTATGCGAAGGCAGCTTCACAGAGCTCCCAGCAGGAGACAGAGCAGCCGGTAACCAGCAATACACACTTTCCCATCCCTCACCCTTCTTCCCTCTGCTCAGCCTCTGCAGCTTTCGGGAGGCTGTGGTCGTTCAGCTGGGGAGACGCCAGCTCCTTGCCACTTGGATTCGCCCCACCCACACCAGCACCTTTCAGTGCCGTTTCTTGTTGTTGTTGCTTTTTTTGGCTTCTTTTGGTTTCTTCTCTTTCTTTCACCTTCTTCCTTTCCTTTCTCTTGAACACTTGGCTCCATATATCATCTCTGATCCTTCTTGACAGGCTGTAAATCACCGTTCAGCTGGGGAACCACTTCCCCAGTCCACACCACCAGGACAGTGGACTCTGTGGGGGCATTTTTTTCTTTTTTCCTTTTTGTTTTTCTTCATTTCTGGGTTCTTGTCTCTCTCTACTTTCCTCCTTTTCCTGTCTCCTGGATACTGGCACTGTGTGCCATCTCTGCTCCTTCTACATGAGCCGTGCAGCTCCACTCAGCTTGGGAGCCATTTCCCCAGTCTGTAATGCCAAGCCAGTGGGCTCCCTTGGGGATTTTTTTTTCTTTTCTCAGTTTCTTGTCTCTCTTTACCATTCTTCCCTTCTTTTCTCCTGAATACCTGGCACTGTGTGCCATCTCTGCTTCTTCTAGACGGGCTGTGCAGTGCCACTCGACTGGAGAGCCACTTCCCCAGTCTGTATCACCATACCAGTGGGCTCCCTGGGGGCATTTTTCTCTTTTTCTCTTCTTTTCTCAGTTTCTTGCCTCTCTCTAGCTTCCTTCCTTACTCTTCACCTGGATACCTGGCACTGTGTGCCATCTCTACTCCATCTTGACAGGCTGTGCAGCACCACTTGGCTGGGGACCCATTTCTGGTGGGCTGCCTTGGAGCTTTTTCTTCTCAGTTTCTTGTCTCTCTGTATCTTCCTTCCTTTCCTTCCTCCCAACCACCTGGCATCTTTTTGTTTTCTCAGTTTTTTGTCTCTCTCTACATTCCTTCCAGTCCTTTCTCCTGACCACCTGGCCGCATGTGCCTTTCTTTCTCTGTCTTTTTAAAATATAGTTTCTTATCTCTCTCTCCCTTCCTTCCTTTTCTTTCTCCCACCTACTGAGGTGCATGTGCCGTATCTGTCCCTTCTTAATGGACTGTGCCTCACCACCTGGCTAGAAAGCCACCAGCACACTGCTTCCCCAGGTCTGGGCCACTCCAATGGCAGACTGCCTCAGCACTTTTTTTTCAGCTTCTGTTTCTCTCTCCTCTTTCTCTTCTTCCCCACACCCACTTAGCTCCACACATCAAAACCTCCCCCCTTCCTCTTACCTATAGGCATCATGCACTGAACATCACACCCCCAAGCAGCACAGGCATGGTCTACTGGAATCTGCCCTGCACTGACCCCTGGCTCCATCCTGTTGGCCCCAGTATGTGCCACAAATGACCCATCCTAGTCCCTCCCCCTGTGCTGGACTTGGCCTGCTGCACCATAGCTGAGCGACTGTCCCTGCCCATTGGACAAGGTGGTGAGAAATATCATGCTCACAGATGAGTAGACAGCAAAGAACACCCAGCCCGCCTTCTTGGACATAACCAAATAAAACAAAAAAGCAGGACAAAACAAACAAATCTACAAAAAATAAGCCAAGAAAATAATTACTGAATGTCCCAAGACAGCAGACAATACCAAAAATTAAAAAAAAAAAAGGACAGGATGGTTCCAGTAGGCATCCAAAATAAAACAACAGGTAACTTTCCACCAGAAGAAAAGGCACTGGAACTTCCTGATAGAGAATTCAAATCTCTAATATTCAGGGCTATCCAAGAGTTGAAGGAAAAAGCAGGCAAAAATGAGGAAAAGATAGACAAAATTATGGAAAATACAGATAAAACAATGGAAGAATTCAGGAAAATAATACAGGAACAAAATGTCAAAATAAATTTACAACTAGAAATCATACAAAAACAGCAATTTGAAGTCCAAAAGAGAAACAAGAAGATTCCAAAAATGGACAGTGTCATAGAAGGTTTGAGGAGCAGGTTTGAAACAATGGATGACAGGATCAGTGAAATTGAAGACAAATGCTTGGATGCCACTTTGAGGAAAAATTAGAGAAAAGAACAAAGAAAAATGAAGAAAACCTGAGAATGATGTGAAATACAATCAGAAGCAAAAATTTGCAAGTGATCAGAGTTCCGGAACAGGGGGAGAAAGCAGAAAACACAAAGAGGATCATTGAAGAATTGCTACAGAAAACTTCCCTAATATTATGAAAGATGAAAAGCTGACCATCCAAGAAGCTCAACAAACCCCATACAGGGTAGACACCAAAAGAAAATCACCAAAGCATATCATAATCACACTTGGAAAATCAAAGACAAAGAAAGAATCCTGAGAGCAGCTTGAAAAAAATAAAAAGTCACATACAGAGGGGAAACAATAAGACTAAGCTCTGATTACTCAGCAGAAACCATGCAGGCAAGGAGGCAACGGGATGACATAAATAGAACCTTGAAAGAAAAAAATTACCAACCAAAAATAATATATCCTGCAAAATTCTTGCTAAAATATTATGGAGAAATTAAAACATTTCCAGATAAACAGAAATTAAGGGAATATGTAAAAACCAAACCAAACTTACAAGAATTATTAAAGGGAGTCCTTCAGTCTGAGAACAAACAACATCAGACCACAGCCTGAATCTAGAATGCAAGACCACATCAGCCAGATACCAACCTAGGTGATGAACTCTCAAGGATAAATCAAAACTAAAAGATTTACAACAGGGAACCAGAGAGGTTAATCTGTAAATGACAACAATGTCAGAACAATAAAAGAGAGAACAAACAGTATAGGTATAGAACTTTCAAATGGAGAGGAAGTCAAGGTGATACCAAGCAATAAAAGACTGGTTGAAACTTAGGAAGATAAGGGTAAATTTCAAGGTAACCACAAAGAAAGTTAAGAAACCTATTCGTCAAAATAAAGAAGAAAAACATAAAACCTACAAAAACAAAAGAAATGAAAAGAAAATCCACAAATAAAAGGAATTCAGCACAAGACAGTAAGAGGAACAACAAAAACGTCAGCACCACAAAAAAAGCACTACAAAATGACAGCAATAAACTCACACCTATCAATAATTACACTGAACATTAATGGTCTAAATATACTCCTAAAGAGACAGAGAGTGACAGAATGGATTAAAAAAAATAGGATCCATCAATATGCTGTCTACAAGAGACACACCTTAGAAACAAATACATAGATGTATTAAAAATCAAAGGATGGAAAAAAATCAAGCAGACAGCTACCAAAAATGAGTAGGAGTGGAAAAAAAACTAATACTAATCTAAGATAAAATAGATTTTAAAACAAAATCCACCATAAAAGAAAAAGAAGGGCATTGTATAATGATTAAAAGGATGATCCATTATGAAGACATAACCATAATAAAAATCTATGCAGCCAATGACAGGGCTCCAGAATTCATAAAAAAAAAAAAAAAAAACTCGAATAGCACTGAAAAGAGAAACTAACAGTTCTGCAATAATAGTAGGAGACTTCATCACACCACACTCGAAAGAAACTCTAGAAAGAAACTCAACAAAGATACAGAAGATCTAATGGGCACAATCAGCCAACTTGACCTCATAGACATATATAGAACACTCCACCCAACAGCTGCAAAGTACACATTCTTTTTCAATGCGTGTGAAAAGCTCTCCAGAATAGACCACATCTTATACCACAAAGCAACCCTCAACAAAATCCAAAACACTGAGATAAGGCAAAGTATCTTCTCTGACCACAACACCATCAAAGTAGAAATAAACCACAAGAAGAGCAAAAAAAAAAAAAAAAAAAAAAAAATCAAATACATGGAAACTGAATAACTACCTGCTTAAAAACCACTGGGTAATAGAAAAAAATCAAAGATGGAATAAAAAAATTCCTAGAATCAAATGAGAATGAAAACACATCACACCAAAACCTTTGGAACACAGCAAAGACGGTGCTCAGAGGTAGGTCAATTTATAGCAATAGACGCACACATCACAGAAGAAGAAAGGAACAAAATCCAAACATTAGCTACACAACTTGAACAAATGGAAAGAGAACAGCAAAAGAGGTCCACAGCCACTAGAAGAAAGAAAACAATAAAGATCAGAGCAGAAATAAATGAAATAAAAATAGAGAATAGAAAAACAACAGAAAGAATCAACAAAATCAAAAGTTGGTTCTTTGAAAGGATCAACAAAATTGACAAACCATTGGCCAAAATGACAAAAGAATAACACGAGAGGATGCAAATAGACCAAATAAGAAATGAAATGGGGGACATTACAACAGACCCAACTAAAATAAAAAGTATCATAACAGAGTATTATGAAAAACTATACTCCAACAAATTTGAAAACTAGAGGAAATGGACAAATTTCTAGAAACACACAACCTACCCAAACTAACACAAAATGAAGTTGAAAATCTGAACAGATCCATAACAAGAGAAGAGATTGAAAAGGTAATAAACCCCCCTCAATTAAAAAAAAAAAAAAAAAACTCTGGCCCAGATGGCTTCACTGGAGAATTCTACCAAACATTCAGAGAAGAGCTTATGCCAGTACTACTCAAACTATTTCAGAACATACAAAAGGAAGTGATACTTACAAATTCATTCTATGAAGCCACCATAACCAGGCAAAGACATCACGCAAAAAAAGAAAATTACAGACCAATATCTCTCATGAATATAGATGCAAAAATCTCAACAAAATTCTAACCAATAGAATTCAGCATCATATCAAAAAAAATAATATACCACAACCAAGTAGGATTCATATCAGGTATGCAAGAATGGTTCAACATTAGAAAATCAATCAATGCAATCCACCACATAAATAAAATAAAAGACAAGAATCACATGATCATCTCATTGGACACAGGAAAAGCATCCAACAAAGTCCAACACCCATTGCTGGTAAAAAAAAAAAAAAAAGAAAACTCTTAATAAAATAGGTATAGAAGATAAATTCCTCAACATAATAAAGGGCATCTACACAAAAAAAAAAAAAAATTTTTTTTTCTTTTTTTTTTTTTACAAAACCAGGAAACCCTGGTGGTGTAGTGGTTAAGAGCTATGGCTGCTAACCAAAAGGTTGGCAGTTTGAATCTAGCAGGTCCTCCTTGGAAACTCCGTGGGGCAGTTCTACTCCGTCCTACAGGGTCACTATGAGTTGGAATTGACTCTACAGCAGTGGGTGGAAGGTGGATATGGGGAAAATGTTGACATGTCATGGGGTTGGGAACTAGTGTCACAGAATGATGTCTGTATTGTTTAATGAGAAGCTAGTGTGCTCTGCAAGCTTTCATCTAAAGTACAATTAAAAAAAAGAAAAATGACAACTAAAACGTAAGAAAAATAAAAATTACTCAAAATTGATTGTTGTACAGGCTGTCCCTGGGTTACAAATGTCCGATTTATGTACAACTCGTAGTTATGAACCAATCCAAATAAAACCTGTTATATTAAAAATTCGAGGTACATATAATGGTTCATAAGAACAAACAGGCACTACTTTGGGACATGCATCAAAACACTATTATTATTACTGTATTATTATGTTAAAGATGTTTTAGTGTACCTGGAACTGTTTCTTAAATGTTTTTATGCATAGAAAGGTACACTATATATTAAGTTAAACGTTTGACTGACTGACTAAATACGAACTGTAGCTAACTGTTCTGACTTGCATATAAGTTGGACTTAAAGCCAGACTTAGGGACGAGTTTTGACTCGTTTTTAAATCCAGAGCCTGCTGATATTCAGATTCCTGAGCCACAATGCCGAATAAATGTTAGCTATACAACAATGGTTTTTTTGGTTTTTATTTTATATATAATTCAACAACTACTATAGGTGCTTTTTATAGGCAAACATTGATTTAACTGACCATGCGTCGAAAATCTGCTACAAAAAATAAATTAACTTTCCCCTACTCCCCAAAAAGGGTCAAAGACCTAAATGCTAAAGCTAAAACTGTAAAGTTTCTGGAAGATTACATAGGGACAAATTATGGGACCTAATTTTTGCAGAAATAGATTATCAAACACAATTACAAATGAATAAACAACAGAAGTCAAATTAAATAACTGGGATCTCCTGGAAAATAAATACTTACCCTTATCCGAAGACTTTATCAAAAGAGTGAAAACAGAACTTACAGAGTGGGAACAAGTTTTGGGGAATGACATATTCAATAAGGGTTTAATCTCTAAAATATATATACAACTTCAACAACTCAACAACAAAAATACAAAGAACCCAATTAAAAAATGGGCAAAGGACATGAAAAGGCACTTCACCAAAGAGGATATTCAAGTGGCCAACAAACACCTGAACAAATGGTTTCGATCATTAACTATTAGAGAGATGCAAATTAAAACTCAGTGAGATACCATCTCACCCCAGCTAAAATAGCACTGATTAAAAAAAAATGCTAGCAGGGTTGCACTTATCCACTGCCGATGTGATTTAAAATGGAACAACCACTATGGAAAATGGTATGATGTTTCCTCAAAAGGCTAGACATAGAAATACCTTATGACTCAGCAATCCCACTTCTAGATATATATCCTAGAAATCTAACAGCAATGACATGAACAGACATATGCACATTTATGTTCACTGCAGCAAAAACAGAAACAACCTAAGTGCCCGTCAACAAATGAATAGATAAAATTTAATACATACACACAATGGAATACTACGCAGACATAAATAATAAAGATGAGCCCTTGAAACATCATACAAATAGATGAATCTGGAGGACATTATGCTAAGTAAAATAAGTCAACCACAAAAGGGCAAATATTGCATGATCACACTTTTATAAGAAGACAGCTTTAAAGCAGTAAGCGAGTGG
This sequence comes from Elephas maximus indicus, assembly GCF_024166365.1. NCBI lineage: Eukaryota > Metazoa > Chordata > Mammalia > Proboscidea > Elephantidae > Elephas > Elephas maximus. Next base: position 47,065,780 of record NC_064846.1, read on the forward strand.
AGAAAATCAGTTTTTTTTTTAACATAAATCTTCAAACTGTCTCAGTTGAGCATACCAGTAGCAGCTGCCACCGAGTCAATTCTGACTCATGGCGACTCTATGTATGTCAGAGTAGATCTGTGCTCCATAGGGCTTTCAATGGCTGTGATCTTTTGGAAGCAGTTTATCAGGTCTTTCTTCCCAGGTGCCTCTGGGTGGGTTTGAACCACCATCCTTTCAGTTAGTAGCCACAAGCTTAACCATTTGCACCACCCAGGAACTCCACAGTTGAGCTTACCTGTGCTTTAATTCATTTTATCCTCATAACAATCCCATGAGGGAGATATTCATATTAACCCCACTTCATAAATGAGGACACCGAAACTTACAGAGCTACAGCAGTTTGTCTGTGCTCCACAAAGGCAGATTGTGTTTGGTCTTTGTATTTCCAGTACCTAATTTTTTTAACACAGTGTCTGGCACATAGCTGACGCTCAGGAAATAGTTGAATGAATAAATGAATAAGCAAGCAATTGATTCCTTTCACACTATACTCAAGCCCTTGTATCTTACCCCTACTATGTCCTCACCTTATCTCACCCCTCACCATTTGGACAGGGTCACCTTCACCGTCTGACCTTTTCCAAGGCTTGGGCTGGGGTGACGGGGGAGAAATGTGGTTGCTTACCCAATCAAATTCAGATTCTTTATTCCCACATTTGCCTTTAAGAGCAAACAAAGTAATGGAATTCTGGAGAAGGCAGTTCATGGGGAAAATGTTTTCCCATGTCCGTCATATGTTTCCAAACACCGTCTCCACAGGCCCCATATTTTTTTTTTCTAATGCAATTTCACTCCCTATCTAAACAAGGCAGTCTGAAAAGAGCACCATTCTGTATTAAAGACTTTGGTCTTGATTTCCAGTCACTGATGGAATTAAACACATTTTGGTCTTTGAGAGGTTGCATTTCTGATTCTCTCTGCCATCTCACTTATAAAGGCAGAGAAGTGAAGCAGGGTGCCAGGCAGAAGGCATCAGCTTGGCGTCTGTGGCATGACTACTCGGGAAATTCCATTCTCTGAAAAATCCACATCCCCTTCCTGTAAGCCCTGTGGCTGGGGCCCACCGCTAGGGACAAAGGCCACACAGTTCCTCTTCTTTAGCTCCTTTCCCTACCCTCATCTAGGACAGAAAGGTACTGACTCCCAAATATCCAAGTGGACAGAGACTTTGCCTTCTAGAATCTCCTTCCCTGGAGACTTCAAGGATGACAAGAACTTTTCTTTGTTTGGGCTAAATACAAGGACCAAAACACACGAGCTCTTCCTTTGCCATTTCACAAAGGTGGTTTTGAGAGGTTGATTGTAGAACCACTGTCATCACAGGGTTTCCACGAGGGTGGTGATTTTCAAGCATTTCTTAGCTAGGGAACTTTCTTAAAATGAAACTCGATATATAAAATACACAAAAGGCATAGTTATTCTGGATAAAGTAGGGAATGGTACCTAGACCTCTGACAATTTTTCATCTCTGTCAGCCTCTGAGGACTCTCCATGAACCCAAGGGGACGCAAAACACAATTCAAAGGATACTGCTCCTGAATGTAAATGCCGAGGTGAAGGAGTATGAACCATATTTGTCTTATCCACTTCTGAATTCTCAATTCTACATTCAGCGTCTGGCAGATACTACCAAAAAAAAAAGCAAACACGTTGCTGTCGAGTCACTTTTGACACATGGCAACTTCACATGTGTCAGAGTAGAACTGCTCCATGGGGTTTTCTTTGTTGTAATCTTTTTTTAATATAATTTTTATTGTGCTTTAAGTGAAAGTTTACAAATCAAGTCAGTCTGTCCCACAAAAACCCATATACACCTTGCCACACACTCCCAATTACTCTCCCCCTAATGAGACAGCCTGCTCTCCACTCTCTCTTTTCGTGTCCGTTTCGCCAACTTCTAACCCCCTCCACCCTCTCATCTCCCCTCCAGACAGGAGATGCCAATATAGTCTCAAGTGTCCACCTGATCCAAGAAGCTCACTCCTCACCAGCATCCCTCTCCAACCCATTGTCCAGCCCAATCCATGTCTGAAGAGTTGGCTTCGGGAATGGTTCCTGTCCTGGGCCAACAGAAGCTCTGGGGGCCATGACCACCGGGGTCCTTCTAGTCTCAGTCAGACCATTAAGTCTGGTCTTATGAGAATTTGGGGTCTGCATCCGACTGCTCTCTTGCTCCCTCAGGGGTTCTCTGTTGTGTTGCCTGTCAGGGCAGTCATCCGTTGTAGCCGGGCTCCATCTAGTTCTTCTGCTCTCAGGCTGATGTAGGCTCTGGTTCTTGTGGCCCTTTCTGTCTCTTGGGCTCCTAATCGCCTTGTGTCCTTAGTGTTCTTCATTTTCCTTTGATCCAGGTGGGTTGAGAACAATTGATGCATCTCAGATGGCTGCTTGCTAGCTTTTTAAGACCCCAGATGCCACTAACCAAAGTGGGATGCAGAACGTTATCTTAATACACTTTGTTATGCCAGTCGACCTAGACGTCGTCCCCTGAAACCGTGGTTCCCAGACCCCTGCCCCTACTACGCTGGCCTTCGAAGCATTCAGTTTATTCAGGAAACTTCTTTGCTTTTGGTTTAGTCCAATTGTGCTAACCTCCCCTGTATTATGTGCTGTCTTTTCCTTCACCTAAAGTAGTTCTTATCTACTATCTAATTAGGGAATGCCCCTCTCCCACCCTCCCTCCCTCCCCCCTCTCGTAACCACAAAAGAATGTTTTCTTCTCAGTTTAAACTATTTCTCAAGTTCTTATAATAGTGGTCTTATACAATATTTGTCCTTTTGCAACTGAGTAATTTCACTCAGCATAATGCCTTCCAGGTTCCTCCATGTTATGAAATGCTTCACAGATTCCTCACTGTTCTTTATTGATGCGTAGTATTCCATTGTGTGAATATACCATAATTTCTTTATCCATTCATCCATTGATGGGCACCTTGGTTACTTCCATCTTTTTGCTATTGTAAACAGTGCTACAATAAACATGGCTGTGCATATGTCTGTTCGTGTAAAGGCTCTTATTTCTCTAGAATATATTTCAAGGAGTGGGATGGCTGGATCGTATGGTAGTTCTATTTCTAGCTTTTTAAAAAAGCTTTTTAAGGAAGTGCCAAATCGATTTCCAAAGTGGTTGTACCATTTGACATTCCCTCTAACAGTGTAGAAGTGTTCCAATCTCTCCACAGCCTCTCCAACATTTATTATTTTGTGTTTTTTGGATTAATGCCTGCTTTGTTGGAGTGAGATGAAATCTCATTGTAGTTTTGATCTGCATTTTTCTAATGGCTAATGATCGTGAACAGTTCCTCATATATCTGTTAACTACCTGAATGTCTTCTTTAGTGAAGTGTCTATTCATATTTTTTGCCCAATTTTTTAATTGGGTAATTTTTCTTTTTGCAGTTGAGTTTTTGCATTATCATGTAGACTTTAGAGATCAAGCGCTGATCAGAAATGTCATAGCTAAAAACTTTTTCCCAGTCTGTAGGTAGTCTTTTTACTCTTTTGGTGAAGTCCTTGGATGAGCATAGGTGTTGGATTTTTAGGAGCTCCCAGCTATCTAGTTTTTCTTCTGCATTCTTAATAATGTTTTATATACTGTTTATGCCATGCCATGTATTAGGGCTCCTATCATTGTGCCTATTTTTTCTTCCATGATCTTTATCGTTTTAGATTTTATATTTAGGTCTTTGATCCATTTTGCGTTAGTTTTTGTGCATGGACTGAGATATGGGTCTTGTTTCATTTTTTTGCAGATGGATATCCAGTTATGCCAGCACCATTTATTAAAAACACAGTCTTTTCCCCATTTAACAGTTTTGAAGCCTTTGTCAAATATCAGCTGCTCATATGTGGATGGATTTATGTCCGGATTCTCAATTCTGTTCCATTGGTCCATGTATCTGTTGTTGTACCAGTACCAGGCTGTTTTGACTACTGTGGCGGTATAACAGCTTCTAAAATCAGGTAAAGTAAGGCCTCCCACTTTGTTCTTCTTTTTCAGTAATGCCTTATTTATCCGGGGCTTCTTTCCCTTCCATATGAAATTGGTGATTTGTTTCTCCATCTCACTGAAGAATGTCCTTGGGATTTGGATCGGAATTGCATTAAATGTATAGATCGCTTTTGGTAGAATAGACATTTTTATAACGTTAAGTCTTCCATCCACAAGCAAAGTATGTTCTTCCACTTATGTAACTCTCTTTCTATCTCTTACAGAAGCGTAGTGTAGTTTTCTTTGTATAAGTCTTTTACGTCTCTGGTAAGATTTATTCCTAAGTATTTTCTCTTCTTGGGGGCTACTGTAAATGGCATTGATTTCGTGATTTCCTCTTCGATGTTCTTTTTGTTGGTGTAGAGGAATCCAACTGATTTTTGTATATTTATCTTGTATCCCGATACTCTGCTGAACTCTTCTATTAGTTTCAGTAGTTTTCTGGAGGATTCCTTAGGGTTTTCTGTGTATAAGATCATGTCATCTGCAAAGAGAGATACTTTGACTTCTTCCTTTCCAATCTGGATGCCCTTTATTGCTTTTTCTAGCCTAATTGCTCTAGCTAGGACTTCCAGCACAATATTGAATGAGAGTGGTGATAAAGGGCACCCTTGTCTGGTTCCCGATCTCAATGGGAATGTTTTCAGGCTCTCTCCATTTAGCGTGATGTTGGCTGTTGGCTGTTGGCTTTGTATAAATGCCCTTTATTTTGCTGAGGAATTTTCCTTCTATCCTATTTTGCTGAGAGTTTTTTTTTTTATCATGAATGAGTGTTGAACTTTGTCAAATCCCTTTTCTGCATCAATTGATAAAATCATGTGGATCTTGTCTTTTGTTTTATTTATATGGTGGATTACATTAATTGTTTTTCTAATGTTGAACCATCCCTGCATACCTGGTATGAATCCCACTTGGTCATGGTGAATTATTTTTTTGATATGTTGTTGAATTCTATTGGCTAGAATTTTGTGGAGGATTTTTGCATCTACACTCATGAGGGATATAGGTCTATAATTTTCTTTTCTTGTGGTGTCTTTACCTGGTTTTGTTATCAGGGATATGGTGGCTTCATAGAATGAGTTTGGGAGTATTCCGGTCCTTTTCTATGCTCTGAAATACCTTAAATAGTAGTGGTGTTAACTCTTCTCTCAATGTTTGGTAGAACTCTGCAGTGAAAAGCTGTCCAGGCCAGGGCTTTTTTTTGTTGGGAGTTTTTTGATTACCTTTTCGATCTCTTCTTTTGTTATGGGTCTATTTAGTTGTTCTACCTCTGTTTGTGTTAGTTTAGGTAGGTAGTGTGTTTCTAGGAATTCATCCATTTCTTCTAGGTTTTCAAATTTGTTAGAGTATAGTTTTTCATGGTAATCTGATATGATTCTTTTAATTTCAGTTGGGTCTGTTGTAATATCGCCCATCTCATTTCTTATTTGGGCTATTTGCTCCCTCTCCTGTTTTTCTTTTGTCAGTTTGGCCAGTGGTTTGTCAATTTTGTTGAGTTTTTCAAAAAACCAGCTTTCGGTCTTGTTTATTCTTTCAATTGTTTTTCTGTTTTCTATTTCATTTAGTTCAGCTCTAATTTTTATTGTTTGTTTTCTTCTGGTGCCTGTGGGTTTCTTTTGTTGCTCTCTTTCTATTTGTTCAAATTGTAGGGATAATTCTTTGATTTTGGCCCTTCATTTTGGATGTGTGCATTTATTGATATAAATTGGCCTCTGAGCACCGCTTTTGCTGTGTCCCAAAGGTTCTGATAGGAAGTGTATTCATTATCATTGGATTCTCTGAATTTCTTTATTCCATCCTTAATATCGTCTATAATCCAGTCTTTTTTGAGCAGGGTATTGTTCAGTTTCCAAGTGTTTGATTTCTTTTCCCTGGTTTTCCTGTTATTGATTTCCACTTTTATGGCCTTATGGTCAGAGAAGATGCTTTGTAATATTTCAATGTTTTGGATTCTGCTAAGGCTTGCTTTATGACCTAATATGTGGTCTATTTTAGAGAATGTTCCATGTGCACTAGAAAAGAAAGTATACTTGGTTGCTGTTGCGTGGAGTGTTCTGTATATGTCTACGAGGCCAAGTTGGTTGATTGTGGCATTTAGATCTTCCGTGTCTTTACTGAGCTTCTTTCTAGATGTTCTGTCCTTCACCAAAAGTTGTGTGTTGAAGTCTCCTACTATTATTGTGGAGCTGTCTGTCTCATTTTTCAATGCTGATAGAGTTTGTTTTCTGTATCTTGCAGCCCTGTCATTGGGTGCATAAATATTTAATATGGTTATATCTTCTTGGTGTGTTGTCCCTTTAATCATTATATAGTGTCCTTCCTTATCCTTTCTGATGGATTTAACTTTAAAGTCTATTTTGTCAGAAATTAATATTGCCACTTCTGCTCTTTTTTGATTGTTGTTTGCTTGATATAGTTTTTTTTGTCCCTTGAGCTTTAGTTTGTTTGTATTTCTAAGTGTAAGGTGTGTTTCTTGTAGGCAACATATACATGGATCTTGTTTTTTAATCCATTAAGCCACTGTCTGTCTCTTTTGGTGCATTTAGTCCATTTACATTCAGGGTAGTTATGGATAGGTATGAATTTAGTCCTATCATTTTGATGTCTTTTTTGTGCATTGACAACTTCTTTTTCCTGCTTGATTTTATGTGCTGAGTAGATTTTCTTTATATATTGTCCTTTCCTCATATTTGTTGTTCTTGGTTTTGTTTCTGCTGAGTCTCTATTTTTCCCTTGTATTTTATTTTGATGGGTAGGATAGTCTGTCTCCTTTGTGGTTACCTTATTATTTACCCCTATTTTTCTAAATTTAAAACTAACTTTTATTTGTTTGTATCACTGTGTCTTCCTCTCCATATGGAAGGTGTATGATTACATTTCTTAGTCCTTCTTTATTATTTTAATATTGTCTTCTTTTATATAACATCGCTGTTACGCTCTTTTGGGCTTTTTTTATATATATAATCTTGCTTTGTTTTTTTTTGATTACCCTGTCTGGGTTGACTTCTGGTTGCTCTGCCCAGTGTTCTAGTCTTGGGTTGATACCTGATATTATTGATTTTCTAACCAAAGAACTCCCTTTAGTATTTCTTGTAGTTTTGGTTTGGTTTTTATGAATTCCCTAAACTTGTGTTCACCTAGAAATGTCTTAATTTCACCTTCATATTTAAGAGACAGTTTTGCTGGATATATGATTCTTGGCAGGCAATTTTTTCCTTCAATTATTTAAATATGTCATCCCATTGCCTTCTTGCCTGCATGGTTTCTGCCGAGTAGTCCGAGCTTATTCTTATTGGCTCTCCTTTGTAAGTGACTTTTCGTATATCCCTTGCTGCTCTTATAATCCTCTCTTTATCTTTGGTTTTGGCAAGCTTGATTATAATATGTCTTGATGACTTTCTTTTAACATCTAGCTTATGTGCAGTTTGATGAGCATCTTGGATAGATATCTTCCCATCTTTCACAATATCAGGGAAGTTTCATGACAATAAATCTTCAACAATTTTCTCCGTATTTTCTGTTATCCCTCCCTGTTCTGGTACTCCAATCGCTCGTAGGTTATTTCTCTTGATAGAGTCCCAATGATCCTTAAGGTTTTTTCATTTTAAAAATTCTTTTATCTGATTTTTCTTCAAATATATTAATGTCAAATGATTTATTTTCGTGTTCAGAAATTCTAGCTTCTACTTGCTCAGTTCTGCTTCTCTGACTTTCTATTGAGTTTTCTACTTCTGTAATTTTATTGCTAATCTTTTGAATTTCTGATTGCTGTCTGCCTATGGATTTTTCCAGCTTATTAAACTTTTCATTATGTTCCTGAATAATCTTTCTAATTTCTTCAATTGCTTTATCTGTGTGTGCCTTGGCTTGTTCTGCGTATTGCCTCATTTCCTTCCTGATGTCTTGAAGGGTTCTGTATATTAAGCTTTTGTATTCTGGCTCTGGTAATTCCAGGAATGCACTTTCATCTAGAAGATCCCTGGATTCTTTGTTTTGAGAGCCTGTTGAGGTGGTCATGATCTGTTTCTTTATGTGACTTGATATTGACTATTGTCTCTAAGCCATCTATAAGTTATTGTATTAGTTTATGCTTGACTACTGTGTCGTAGCTGCTTGCTTTGCTTTGTTTTGGTATACCCCTATGGGTTGCTTGAGTGAGCTAGCTTGATAATTTTCTCCTTTGGAGCTCTGGTGTCCTGTCCCCAGCTGGCTAGAACTGCTATCATGTATATCAGTCTAGGAGTCCTTTCAGTGTTCTTGTATGAATTCAGCTCAGGTGTCCAGGTAGCTGATATCAAGTGTGTGGTACAGACTCTGTCCTACAGTCTTAGAGGGACAGAGGTGATTGGTGTATATGGCGGTATCTGATTGTAGTAGGGGGTCACACTCTGAACAAGGCAGGGGGCTGAGAACCGACCCCCAAGTGTCTCTGAGGAAAATAGCCTGCTGGTGGGTGGGTTCTGCAGAGGGACCATGGGCACCCAAAAATGTTGGTTGTAAGGACTGGGAGTTACCAGTTATCTTTGGACCCCTGCTGTGGGTGGCTGGGTGACCTGAGTGTACTACCAGGCCTTAGGTCCCTGATGTGGGTAGGTGAGGATCTTGTTTAATAGGGAAAGGAATGTCAAATGTCAAACACCTACCTCTCCACCGCACAGCTGAAATGGTTGGAGTTTGCCAACAAGGGCCTATTCTCCTGAAATAGGCCCACACAGGTCCATGCAGAAGGAAAAGTTGCTCAAGGTCCACAGTCGGTTTATGCCTGGACAGGAGTTGCTTCTTCCTGAGCATCCCCGGTTAATGGAGCTAGCAAATTTTTCCCTTCCCCAAGGCCGGGAGGATGGCTCCAGGTGCTCATCAGGGTCTATCTCAGGCCCAGGGATTCAGCCACTGAAGCTGGCTTGGGGGTTGGGCGGGGCGCGGTAAAATATGTGCAAGTACTTAGCTTTTGCTGAGGGTGCTCTTCTCCTCAGGTTCCCGAGGTGTGAGTGGGCTGTGTGGCTGGCTGCTTCTTCCTGAGGAAACTGCGGCCGAATGCTAGTACCAGCCCGCTGCCACCGCTCCAGGAATGGTGCCCGAGGGCTCCCCATGATTCAGGTCCAGTAACTCCTCTCCATTTCTAAAAGGTCTTTTCCTCCCCCTGCCCCTCAGTTCATTGTCTAAACTTGCCTTTGATGCTCGGGGCTCCCAGCTTGTCACAAATATACTCATTTCACTTGTTTTTTTTTGGGTCTTTGTTGTAAAGAGGGCTTGATGGAAGTGTCTGTCTATTCCGCCATCTTTCTTTGTTGTAATCTTTACTTAAGCAAATCACCAGGCCTTCTGTAGTGCTGCGGGGTGAGTTTGAACCGTCAGCCCTTAGGTTAGAAGTCAAGTACAAACCATTTTCACCACCCAGGGGACCTATGTGCCACCCAGAGCACATAGTAGGATCCTCTTAATCATGTATTGATTGAACTGGGGTTGCTGGTGTTTTTTTGGCAGTTGCTGTTGGTTAAGTGACTTGTCCTGCTGTGATGTGCGTGTGTCTGCCCATGCATGTTGAAGAAAAAGGGGACTAAAAGCTGAGGGTTAGAAGGCATTGGAGCAGAGATGAATAGTCAAGGCTTTGAGGGTGAGTTTGCAACAGTTGGAGTGTAAAGAGGAGCTGAATGGTGAATGGCACAAAGGCTGCCACATATTGCAGATTTGCCTGCAAGGCTGATTCTTTTACTCATTCATTTGTGTAATAGTTCTTGAGCACCTACCATATGTCAGGGTAGTTCCTAGGAGGAAAAGATGACTAAGGCACAGTCCCTGCTCTCAGCAAGCTTATAGTCTACTGGAAGAGATAGATATGAAAAATAAATCATTGTCAATAAATAGTACAATGGCCATAATCATTTTAAAACTATTAAACGGACTTTCATTCCCTGAAAATCTTGCTGGGGTTCACTCAATTTATAGGTTTCCACTCTTCATGGAAGGGCATATAAGCTATAACAAGTAATTGCATGGCTTTGACTGTCATATTAGATTTTGCTTTTTAGTCCCTACATAGTTATTTTTTATAAACATGGGAGCAACAGTTAAACAAAGTACACAAATGACAAAGCACATCTTCATTTTCACCAATCTCACCAAAAACTAGCATTTACTTTCATTATGAATATAGGCAATAAACCACAGTAATATTAGCCATACCTGTGACTTTGCCATCAGTAGAAATCACAGATATTTTAATATCACATTAATATTGCTGTAGCTATCGCCAAATATCACTCACCCGCATTATTATTTCAAAATGATGGTGGTTATCAGACCTGCCATTAGTTCTTGTCATTAATGCATTAATAAAGAAGCACAGGTATTATTCTATCATAAATCTGTTTTTATATTTTGATAACTATATTTCACTATAATTGGTTTCCTTTGTAATCCTATGTACTTTATTTTATCTATTTAAAAACATTATTCTGAGAAGGGGCTGATAAGCATCAACATATTTCTAAAGGGGGCCAGCACACCACAAAAACATTTAAAAACTCTCGCTAAACAATCATCTTAAGAGTGAGGCTTTATCAAGAAAGAAATGGTTTTTCAAATACTGAAACCTTCCTTAATATATTCAAAGCAAAGTACAGAGTTCTCCTATAATCCATGAGTAAAGAGAACTCTATCTAGAATATAAAACATTTCATTCTGTCTAGGGAGTAAAGAGGGCTGCTGGGGTTGGGGGTGTGAAGCTGTGAAGGGAAGAAAGAAGAAGAGGAGCAAGTAGACAGATAACATGTGTCCTGACCCAGAGGGGCCTGGTAGAAACCACCAAGACAGTGAGACCTGCTCCTCACCTGGAGCAGACAGGGAAAATGTGAAGCCCCCTTGGATAAGACTTACGTTCATCTTGGTGCTTCAAATGGTTAAGGTTGTGTGTCACCTTGGCTGGGCCATGATTTTCAGTGGTTTGGCAGTTATGTAATAATGTAGGCATCCTCTATGATGTGAGCTGATGTGATCAGCCAATCAGTTGTAAGGGGAGTTTCCTCAGGGGTGTAGCCTGCATCCAATATATATATGGATGTTCTGGCAAAACTCACTTTCTTTCTTTTTTTTATGGTGCTTTAAGTGAAAGTTTACAAATCGAGTCAGTCTCTCATACAAAAATTTATATACACTTAGCTATACACTCCTAACTGCTCTCCCCCTAATGAAGCAGCACACTCCTTCCCTCCACTCTCTCTTTTCATGTCCATTCGGCCAGCTTCTGACCCCTTCTGCCCTCTCATCTCCCCTTCAGACAGGAGATGCCAACACAGTCTCATGTGCCTACTTGATCCAAGAAGCCCTTTCTTCACTGGTATCATTTTCTATTCCATTGTCCAGTCTAATCCCTGTCTGAAGAGTTGGCATTGGGAATGGTTCCTGTCTTGGGCTAACAGAAGGTCTGGGACAATGACCAAGGGCTCCTTCTAGTTTCAGTCAGACCATTAAGTCTGGTCTTTTTATGAGAATTTGGGGTCTGCATCCCACTGGTCTCCTGCTCCCTCAGGGGTTCTCTGTTGTGTTCCCTGTCAGGGCAGTCATCGGTTGTGGCTGGGCACCATCTAGTTCTTCTGGTCTCAGGCTGATGTAGTCTCTGGTTTGTGTGGCTCGTTTGGTCTTGGGCTCAAAATTACCTTGTGTCTTTGGTGTTCTTCATTCTCCTTTGGTTCAGGTGGGTTGAGACCAACTGATGCATCTTAGATGACCGCTTGCTAGTGTTTAAGACCCCAGACGCCACTCTCCAAAGTGTGATGCAGAATATTTTCTTAATAGTTTTTATTATGCCAATTGACTTAGATGTCCCCTGAAACCATGGTCCCCAAACGCCTGGCCCTGCTACGCTGGCCTTTGAAGCGGTCAGTCTATTCAGGAAACTTCTTTGCTTTTGGTTTAGTCCAGTTGTTCTAACCTCTCCTGTACTGTGTGATGTCTTTCCCTTCACCTAAAATAGATCTTGTCCACTATCTAATTAGTGAACACCCCTCTCCCTCCCCCCTCTTATAACTATCAAAGAATATTTTCTTCTCTGTTTAAACTATTTCCCTAGTTTTTATAATAGTGATCTTATACAATATTTGTCCTTTTGCAACTGACTAATTTCACTCATCAAAATGCCTTCCAGATTCCTCCACGTTACGAATGTTTCACAGGCTCATCACTGTTCCTTATCAATGCATAGTATTCCATTGTGTGAATATACCATAATTTATTTATCCATTCATCTATTGGTTGCTTCCACCTTTTTGCTCTTGTAAACAGTGCAGCAATGAACATAGTTATGCATATATCTGTTCGTATAAAGGCTCTTATTTCTCTAGAATAAATTCCAAGGAGTGGGATTGCTGGATTGTATGGTAGTTGTGTTTCTAGTTTTTAAAGGCAGGGTCAAATTGATTTCCAAAGTGGTTGTACCATTTGACATTCCCACCAGCAGTGTATAAGTGTTCCAGTCTCTCCACAACCTCTCCAACATTTATTATTTTGTGTTTTTTGGATTAATGCCAGCCTTCTTGGAGTGAGATGAAATCTCATTGTAGCTTGGATTTGCCTTTCTCTAATGGCTAATGATCGTGAGCTTTTGCTCACGTATCTGTTAGCAGCCTGAATGTCTTCTTTAGTGAAGTGTCTGTTCATATCCTTTGCCCATTTTTTAATTGGGTTCTTTGTCTTTTTGTTGCTGAGTTTTTGCAATGTCATGTAGATTTTAGAGATGAAGCGCTGATCGGATATGTCATAGCTAAAAACTTTTTCCCATTCTGTAGGTAATCTTTTTACTCTTTTGGTGAAGTCTTTGGATGAGCACAGGTGTTTGATTTTTAGGAGCTCCCAGTTATCTAGTTTCTCTTCTACATTGTTGGTAATGTTTTGTATACTGTTTATGCCATGTATTAGGGCTCTTAACGTTGTCCCTATTTTTTCTTCCATGATCTTTATTGTTTTAGATTTTATACTTAAGTCTTTGATCCATTTTGAGTTTGTTTTTGTGCATGGTGTGAGGTAAGGGTCTTTTTGCATTTTTTTTTTTTTTTGCAGATGGATATCCAGTTATGCCAGCACCATTTGTTAAAAAGACTGCCTATTCCCCATTTAACTGACTTTGGGCCTTTGTCAAATATCAGCTGCTCATATGTGGATGGATTTATGTCTGGATTCTCAATTCTGTTCCATTGGTCTATGTATCTGTTGTTATACCAGTACCAGGCTGTTTTGACTACTGTGGTGGTATAATAGCTTCTAAAATCAGGTAGAGTGAGGCCTCTCACTTTGTTCTTCTTTTTCAGTAATGTGTTACGTTTCCGGGCATCTTTCCCTTCCACATGAAGTTGGTGATTTGTTTCTTCATTTGATTAAAAACTGCCGTTGGCAAAATAATTCTATTATGAAAACATTCTGCATCCCACTTTGAAATGAGGCATCTGGGGTCTTAAATGCTAACAAGTGGCCATCTAAGATGCATCAGTTGGTCTCAACCCACCTGGATCAAAGGAGAATGAAGAACACCAAGGTCACACAATAACTATGAGCCCAAGAGACAGAAAGGGCCACAGGAACCAGAGACTTACATCATCCTGAGACCAGAAGAACTAGATAGTGCCCAGCCACAACTGATGGCTGCCCTGACAGGGGGCACAACAGAGAACCCCTGAGGGAGCAGGAGATCAGTGGGATTCAGACCCCAAATTCTCATAAAAAGACCAGACTTAATGGTCTGACTGAGACTAGTGGAATCCCAGTGGTCATGGTCTCCAAACCTTCTGTTGGCCCAGGACAGGAACAATTCCTGAAGACAACTTATCAGACATGGAAGGGACTGGACAATGGATTGGAGAGAGTTGCTGATGAAGAGTGAGCTACTTCTATCAGGTGGACACTTGAGACTGTGTTGGCATCTCCTGTCTGGAGGGGAGATAGGAGGGTAGAGGGGGTTAGAAACTGGCAAAATTGTCACAAAAGGAGAGACTGGAAAGGCTGACTCATTAGGGGGAGAGTAAGTGGGAGTATGGAGTAAGGTGTATATAAATAAGCTTATATGTGACAGACTGACTTGATTTGTAAATGTTCACTTAAAGCTCAATAAAAATTATTAAAAAAAAACTGCCGTTGGAATTTGGATCAGAATTGCATTGTATCTATAGATTGCTTTTGGTAGAACAGACATTTTTACAATGTTAAGTCTTTCTATCCGTTAAAGTCACTTTCTTGCTCTGGACTTTGCATCCAGCTTGTCATCATCTGACATCTGATTCTTTGGACTTGAGCCAGTGGCCTGCTGCCCTACCTGTAGATCTTGGGATTCGACAGCCTCTGTAGCCTATGAGCCAGTGGCTATAGGCTGACCTGCTGATCTTGGCTTCATTAGCCCCTGCAGCTACGTGAGTCAGGAAAAGCCTTCAGTCTTAAAGGTACTGATTAATCTGCCTCCAATAGTAAAGAGGGTGCTCCTAATCCATTGTGTGAGGTGGCAATATTAATATACAAAATATCACCATCAATACATCAAACACTTGTGAAAATTGAGGCTCTGGGTGATCATATGTTTGATACTTTTCTACAATTTTGTCAGAATGAGAAGCATAGAGAGGGTGGTTGGTTGGTCCTACTTTTGCTAGACAAAGTGGTGAAAGAAAGGGATGAGCTTAAGGCTTCAGAGTCACAGCACAAGCACCACATAAAAGACCACAAATTTGCCATTTGCACCCTGAAACAAAGCCTTATTTCCTGTAGTAACAGAGCTGATATTGCTGAAAGCCAAACCCAGAGTCTTACTTAAGAGTGGCTGAATTAGAACGCCAATGAATTCCCAGCCTCAAATGGTGGCTGAAGTTAAAGTGAGGGCATTGATTGGGAAGGAATGGATCCCAAAACTTGAGATGGAGACATATGGACAGATAATCAGGAAACTGGGGACATTGAACCCCTAAATTCAGTTAAATCACTCCTGCCAACAGAATCAGCCCACTTACTCCCATCTCAAGGGATCACTCCATCTTCATCTGCTAAGCCACCCTCCCCAGTAAAGTCATTATCCCTTCCACCCCCACCTGATGAGATTAGCCCAGCTGTGCCTGAAGAATCGTTGTCTGAGACATCACCTGAGGCAGCAACTGAGGAGTTCCCTGGGGCATCACCTGAGGTAGATGCCTTACAAGATGTTGCTGAATGTTCCCAGGACCCACCCCCACCACCCATTCTTGCTTCTATACCTATAATAAGACTGAAGTCCCAGCGAACCCCAAAAGGTGAAGTACAATTTGTAACCTAGGAGGAGGTATGCTACACTGCAAAAAAACTTCTTAGGCACACAAATTGGTCACTATTCATCTGGAGCAACAGAGGAAGAAGGAGAGTCAAGAATAAGAGGAAGATACCTAATGTATGGAAATCCTGGTGGTGTAGTGATTAAGAGCTATGCATGCTAGCCAAAAGGTAGCAGTTTGAATCCATCAGGTGGTCCTTGGAAACTCTGCGGAGCAATTCTACTCTGTCCTATAGGGTCCCTATGAGTCAGAATTGACTTGATGGCAGTGGAGTTTTTTGTTTGTTTGGTATCTAATGTGTGGCTAATTGCTCCCATGAACAACTGCCTCCTTTGCCATGAGAACATAAGAAATTGGTGGTGCCCAGCTACCATTACTGAACGTTTTGATCAAATATTCCACAGAGATCCTACAAAAAAACTACAAAAAGACAAATGACCCAATTAAAAAATGGGCAAAGGATATGAACAGGCACCTCACTAAAGAAGACATTCAGGCTGCTAACGGAAACGTGAGGAAAAGCTCACGATCATTAGCTATTAGAGAAAGGCAAATCCAAGCTACAATGAGATTTCATCTCATTCCAAGAAGGCTGGCATTAATCCAAAAAACACAAAATAATAAATGTTGGAGAGGTTGTGGAGAGACTGGAACACTTATACACTGCTGGTGGGAATGTCAAATGATACAACCACTTTGGAAATCAATTTGACCCTGCCTTTAAAAACTAGAAACACAACTACCATACAATCCAGCAATCCCACTGCTTGGAATTTATTCTAGAGAAATAAGAGCCTTTACACGAACAGATATATGCATAACCATGTTCATTGCTGCACTGTTTACAAGAGCAAAAAGTTGGATTCAACCAAGGTGTCCATCAATGGATGAATGGATAAATAAATTATGGTATATTCACGCAATGGAACACTATACATCAACAAAGAACAATGAGGAATCCATGAAACTTTTCATAACATGGAGAAACCTGGAAGACACTATGCTGAGTGAAATTGGTCAGTTGCAAAAGGACAAATATTGTGCAAGACCACTATTATAAGAACTGGAGAAATAGTTCAAACAGAGAAGAAAATATTCTTTGATGGTTATGGGGAGGGAGGGAGGGAGGAAGGAGAGATGTATTCACTAATTTGATAGTAAAAAAAAAGATAAGTTTTATTTTAGGTGAAGGGAAAGACAATACACAATATAGGAGAGGTCAACACAACGGGACTAAACCAAAAGCAAAGAAGTTTCCTGAATAGACCGAATGTTTCAAAGCCCAGTGTAGCAGGGGCGAGGGTTTGAGGACCATGGTTTCAGGGGACGTCTAAGACAATTGGCATAATAAAATCTATTAAGAATATATTCTGCATCACACTTTGGAGAGTGGCATCTTGGGTCTTAAACACTAGCAAGTGGCCATCTAAGATGCTTCAATTTGTCTCAAACCACCTGGAGCAAGGAAGAATGAAGAACACCAAAGACACAAGGTAATTATGAGCCTAAGAGACAGAAAGGACCACACAAACCAGAGACTACATCAGCCTGAGACCAGAAGAACTAGATAATGCCCGGCCACAACCGATGACTTCCCTGACAGGGAACACAACAGAGAACCCTTGAGGGAGCAGGAGAGCAGTGGGGTGCAGACCCCAAATTCTCATAAAAAGACCAGACTTAATGGTCAGACTGGGACTAGAAGGACCCCAGAGGCCATGGTCCCCAGACCTTCTGTTAGCCTGAGACAGGAACCATTTCCAAAGCCAACTCTTCAGATAGGGATTGGACTGGAATATGGGATGGAAAATGATACTGGTGAAGAACGAGCTTCTTGGATCAAGGAGACATATGAGACATATGAGACTATTTTGGTATCTCCTGACTGGTGGGGAGATGAGAGGGCAGAGGGGGCCAGAAACTACCTGAGTGGACATGAGGAGTGAGAATGGAGGGAAGAACTGTGCTATCTCATTAGAGGGAGAGCAATTAGGAGTGTATAGCAAGGTGTATGCAAATTTTTGTATAAAGACTGACCTGATTTGTAAACTTTCACTTAAAGCACAATAAAAATTAATTTAAAAAAAGACCTAGAAGTAATGGCATCCAATAGCAATGAGAACATCTAGCTCCCAGATCTTGGTTTCTAAATACCATTCTTCAAGAAAAGGAACGGGGTTCCTTAACTAATTATCAATTCCATATCTGGAGCAGGGGTAGAACAAGACAAGCATGAAACGACTTGTGATGTCAGAAAGTCACAAAGTGCTCAAAGAATGATAGGGACATGTCAAAAGTAGACAGGAATCTATTTGATGGAGCTCCCAATGGCCAAATCTGGAAAAACTGAGGAACCAGTCTAGATTAAAGGAAACTAAGAAGGCTTGACAATTAAATGCAGTATGAGATCTTTGATGGGAACTTGGGACAGTAAAAGAACATTAATGGGACAACTGGGAAAATTAGAATAAATAGGGTCTGGAAATTAGATAACAGTATTGCTTCAGTGTTAATTTCCTGATTTTAATCATTGCACTATGATTATGTAAGATGTTAACATTTGGGGAGTTGTGGTGAAAGGTATACATTAATTAATTATATATTTTAAGCTTGAAGTTATCTTAAAATGAAAAGCTATAAAAATAAAAAGATTCCACAGAAGGATTCTGATCAAAAGGAGAACATGCAGAACAGAATTTTAAATTCTCATGGACTCTAGACTTTCTGGGACCATGGAGGGTAGATGAACCCCTGAAATTATTGCTCTGAGATAATCTATAAACCTCAAATCAAAAATACCTCCTGAGAAAACCTGAGGTGGTGCCAAGATGATGGAGTGCTCAGACGCTCCCTGTGGTCCATCTTACAACAAAGACCTGAATAAACAAGTGGATTGATTCTATATGACAAACTAGGATCCCTGAACATCAAAGGAAAAGTTGAGGAATTGGACCGAGCAGCAGGGAGAAGGAGAAATGGTTCAGAAGCAGAGAGGAGTTGCCAGACCTCACCTGGTGGGAACCGCACCCCACAGGCTGAGTCTGCCGGCATGAGCACAGTGAGCCAAGCAGTAGCATTCGGGATGCGTTTTCCGTATCAGGAGAGAACAAGCGGTGGACAGCCTGCTCAACCCTATGGAACAAGTGAGAAGTGGCTCTCAATCAGCAAAAGATATATACCTGCATTTAACTTACCTTGTGGATCCAAAAATACCCCTTTGGGAAAACCTCTCTCCCACTCACCTGCTACCTTCCTGCTCTGCATTGAGTCCCAGCTGGCTGCATCCTCTGGGCCAGAAGAAGGATCTTTACACTTCCACTGAGCTATTCTCCTGGCCTTGGAGAGGGAACAAATTAAGAAACAGGGAAAAAATAATCTACTGGCTCCCTTAAGCCAGGAACTCAGGGCAGAAACAGCTCCTTTGCCTAGGCATAGGCATAAGGGGTCCATGGACTTTGAATGCCTTCCACCCCTGCATAGACCTGTGTGGGCCCATTTCAACAGCGTAGGCCCTCATTAGCACAGTACAACAGGGTACATACCTGAAGTCTAACTTCAACTGTTTCAGCTACATGGTGGAGACATGACATTTGACACAGCTCTGCCTATTAAGAAGGGTCCTCACCTACCTACATCACAGGCCTGAGGGGTGGTAGCTCCAGCCATGACATCTAACCACCCATGACAGGGGTCCAAGAATAAGTGGTACCTCCCAGTCCTTACAACTAACACCACTGGGTGCCTATAGTCTGGCTGCAAAACTCAGCCACCTACGTGCTCTAGGGAACAGGGACATGCTTTCCTCACAGACACTCAGGGGCAGTTGTCAGCCCCCAGCCTTGCTCAGCACGTGACCCCCTCCTGCAGCCAGATATCTGTGCCTATACCAATCACCACTGCTCATCTAAGACTGTAGGTGAGAGCCTGTACCACATGCTTGGTGACTGACTACGTGGACATCTGAACTGAATCCATACAAGAAAAGTGAATGGGCTCCTGGGCTCACAGACCTAGTAACAGTTCTAACCACCTGGTGACAGGATGTGAGAGCTTGAAAGTCACCAATAATCAAATTAGCTCACTCAAGGAGCCTATTTGGGCATATCAAAATAAAACAAAACAAGAAGCTAGCACACAGAGTAAGCAAACAAAATAAATAAATACAATAACTTATTGATGGCTCAAAGACAACAGTCAATAGCAAATGACATAAAGAGGCAGACCATGATGGCTTCGGGAAGCTCCCAAAACAATTAGAAATCTTCTGGATGAAGAGAACTTCCTGGAATTACTAGAGGGAGAATACAAAAGGTTAATATACAGAACTCTTCAAAAGATCAGAAGATCAGGCAAAATGCAGAACAAGCCAAGCAGCACACAGACAAAGCAATAGAGGAACTTAAGCAGATTAGACAAGAGAATAATGAAAATTTAATAGACTGCAAGCATCTATAGAGAGAGACCAAACAGAAATTCAAAAGACTAACAATAGAATTTCAGAAAGTTGTAAGAGCAGAATAGAGGCAATGGAAGTCAGAATTAGTGAGACTGAAGATAAAGCACATGGCACCAACATATTTGAGGAAAAATCAGATAAAAGAATTTTTAAAAATGAAGAAACCCTAAGAATTATGTGGGACTTCATCAAGAGGAATGACCTATGAGTGACTGGAGTACCAGAACAGGGAGAGAGAACAGAAAACACGGAGAGAGTTGTTGAAGATTTGTTGGCAGAAAACTTCCCTGATATTGTAAAAGATGAGACGATATCTATCCAAGTTGCTCATTGAACCCCATGCAATGTGGATCCCAGAAGAAATTCATCAAGACATATTATAATGAAATTTGCCAAAACCAAAAATAAAGAGAGAATTTTAAGCGTGGCTAGGGATAAACAAAAAGTCACCTACGAAGGAGAGTCAATAAGACTAAGCTCAGACTACTCAGCAGAAACCATGCAGGCAAGAAGGCAATTGGATGACATATATAAAGCCTTGAAGGAAAAAAAATTGCCAGCCAAGAATTATATATCCAGCAAAACTGTCTCTCAAATATGAAGATGAAATTAGGGCATTTCCAGAAAAACAGAAGTTTAGAGAATTCCCAAATTCAAACCAAAGTTACAAGAAATTTTTAAGTGTATCCTCTGGTTAGAAAGTCAATAACATCAGATAACAAGCCAAAACTAGAACACAGGACAGAGCAACCAGATATTCACCCAGATAGGGAAATCACAAAAATAAATAAAAACTAAACCACTCAAAACAGGGAAACCAAGAAGTCATTGCATAAAAGATGATAACATTAAATCAAAAAAGAGGGACTAAAAAATGTACTCATAGATCTTTCATATGCAGAGGAAGTCAAGGTGATATAAAGAAATAAAATATTGGTTTAAACTTAGAAAAATGGGGGTAAATATTAAGGTAACCACAAAGGAAACTAACAATCCTGCACATCAAAATAAAAAGCAAGAAAAACATAAAGACTTAGCAAATACAAAATCAACAATGAAAAAGAGGAAAAGAAAATATGTAAAGAAAAACGGCTCAGCATAGAAAATGAAGTGGAACAAAGAAACTGTCAACAACATACACACACACACACACACAAGACATCAAAATGACAGCACTAAACTCACACCTATCCATAATTACACTGAATGTAAATAGACTAAAGGCACCAATAAAGAGACCAAGTGTGGCAGAATGGATTTAAAAAAAAAAACATGATTTGTCTATATGCTGCCTACAAGAGACATGCCTTAGACTTAAAGACACAAACAAACTAAAACTCAAAGGATGGAAAGATATATTAAGCAAACAGCAATCAAAAAAGAGCAGGAGTGGCAATATTAATTCCTGACAAAACAGACCTTAAAGTAAAATCCAACACAAAGGATAAGGAAAGACACTATATAATGATTAAAGGGTCAATACATCAGGAGGACATAACCATAAGAAATATTTACACACCCAATGACAGGGCTCCAAAACACATAAAACAAACTCTAACAGCATTGACAAGAGAGATAGACAGCTTCACAATAATAACAGGAGATTTCAACATACCTCTTTCGGTGGAGCACAGGACATCCAGAAAGAAGCTCGATAAAGCCATGGAAGATCTAAATGCCACAATCAACTAACTTGACCTCGTAGACATATAAAGAACACTCCACCCAACACCAGCCAAGTATACTTCCTTTTCTAGTGCACATGAAACATTCTCTAGAATAGACCACATATTAGGTCATAAAGCAAGCCTTAGCAGAATCCAAAACATTGAAATATTACACAGCACCTTTTCTGACCAAAAAGCCATAAAAGTAGAAATCAATAACAGAATAATCAAGGAAAAAAATTCAAATACATGGGACCTGAACAACACCTTGCTCAAAAACTATTGTGTCATAGAAGAAATAAAGGACGGAATAAAGCAATTCACAGAATCCAATGAGAATGAAAACACATCCTACCAGAATCTTTGGGACACAGCAAAAGCAGTGCTCAGAGGTCAATTTATAGCAATAAATGCACATATCCAAAAAGAAGAAAGGGCAAAAATAAAAAAATTAACCCTACAACTCGAACAAACAGAAAGAGAACAGCAAAAGGAGCCCTCAGTCACCAGAAGAATGCAAATAATAAAAATTAGAACAGAATTAAGTGAAATAGAGAATAGAAAAACAATCAAGAGAGTTAACAAGACCAAAAGCTGGTTCTTTGAAAAAAAAAAATCGGTAAAATAGATAAACCACTGGCCAAACTGACAAAAGAAAAACAGGAGAGAAAACCTGAATAAGAAATGAGATGGGCGATATCACAACAGACCCAACTGAAATTAAAGGAATCATAACAGAATACTATGAAAAATTGTACTGTAACAAATTTGAAAACATAGAAGAAATGGACAAATTTCTAGAAACACACTACCTACCTAAACTAACACAAACAGAGGTAGAACAAATAAATAAACCTATAACAAAAGAAGAGATTGAAAAGGTAATTAAAAATCTCCCAACAAAAAAAGCCCTGGTCCTGACAGCTTCACTGGAGAATTCTACCAAACTTCAGAGAAGAGTTAACACCACCACTCCCAAAGTTACTTCAGAGCATAGAAAAGGATGGAATACTCCCGAACTCATTCTATGAAGCCAGCACAACCTTGACACCAAAACCAGGTAAAGACACCACAAAAAAAGAAAATTACACACCAATTTTTTTTTTACTCTCATGAATTTATACACAAAAATCTTCAATAAAATTCTGGCCAATAGAATTCAACAACGTATCAAACAGATAATTCACCATGACCAAGTTGGATTCATACCAGGTCATCTAATGCTGCTATAACAGAAATACAAGTGGATGGCTTTAACAAAGAGAAATTTTTTTTCTCACAGTCTAGTAGCTAGAAGTCCAAATTCAGTGTATCAGCTCCAGGGGAAGGCTCTCTCTGTTGGCTGTGGAGGAAGTCCTTTTCCTTAATCTTGCCCTGGTTGAGGAGCTTCTCAGGCACAGGGTCCTGGGTCTAAAGGACATGCTCTGCTCCTGATGCTGCTTTCTTGGCGGTATGAGGTCTCCCTGTCTCTCTGCTCACTTCTCTCTTTTATATTCAAGAGATTGCCTCAAGACAAAATCCAACGTTGTAGGTTGAATCCTGCCTCACTAACACAACTGCCACCCACCCTCCTTCATTAACATCATAGAGGCAGGATTTACAACACATAGGAAGATCACACAATACTAGGAATCATGGCCCAGCCAAATTGATACACACATTTTTGGGGGGACATAATTCAATCCATGACATTCCACCCTTTTGCCTCCCAAAAATCACATCTTCGCAACATGCAAAAAAACATGCAAAACATATTATAGCAAAAGTCCTAACTCCAAGTCCCAAATCCCCAAATTTCTCTTCATCTGCGAAATGTAGATAACAAGTTATCTGTTTCTAAAAGGTGCAATGGCAGAACAGGCACAAGCGAGACATTTCCATGACAAATGGGAAAAACTGGAGGAAAAGAAGGGATAACAGGCACCAAGCAAGTCAGCAGAACATATTACATTAGCCCTCAAAGATCTGAAAATAATCTGTTCTCTGAGACAATTTATACAACGGCCCTGCCCTCCAGACTCTAGGTATTGGCTACATTCTTTAGATTCTGAGTGGAGGCCCCTTGGCCCTGGGCTTCAACCTCACCTTCCAGGCCCACTGGGACAGCAACTCTGCTCCCTCAGCTTTTGGCGCACCATTCTCCTAGTCCATCTGAGTGGGGACTCCACCATTAGAAATGCCAGAGGCCATGGCTCCACCCTTTGAAACCCTTGAGATCATGGCCATACCTTTTGAGACTGAGGCAGCTCGGCTTCTTATGTTCTTTGTCTCTTCAGCTTCTGCTTCCTGGTTTCTTGGCCTCTTGGCTCCTCGGGCCTCACTCCCACAGCTGCCTTGCTGGGACAAGGGTTCCAAAGCTCTGTAGCTCAACCAGTAAGTGCCTGGAGGCACCCCACTCTGCAAGGAAGCCTCCTGTGCACAGGCACTCAGCTCTCTTGCTCCGTGGGTCAGCTCCAGCACTGCCTTGCACTGGTCTTCTGGTTCTGCTGCTGCTGGTTTTCTGCTGTTGCCACTTCTCTGCTGCTGCAGGTTCCCTGCTACTGTCGCAACTCTATCCATTCACACTTTTAGGTATTAGTTAGAACAGCACACAATTCTCGGTACCAAATTCTGTTTTAGTCACCTAGTGCTGCTATAACAGATATACCACAAGTGGATGGCTTTAACAAAGAGAAATTTATTTTCTCACAGCCTATAACCTAGAAGTCCAAATTCAGGGCATCATCTCCAGGGGAAGACTTTCTCTCTCTGTTGTCTCTGGAGGGAGGTCCTTATCCTCAATTTTCCCCTGGTTGAGGAGCTTCTCAGGCACAGGGTCCCAGGTCCAAAGGACATGCTCTGCTCCAGGTGCTGCTTTCTCAGTGGTCTGAGGTCCCCCTGTCTCTCTGCTCATTTCTCTCTTTTATACTTCAAGAGATTGCCTCAAGACACAATCCAATGTTGTAGGTTGAGTCCTGCCTCATTAACACAACTGCTGCCCATCCTCTCTCACTGACATCATAGATGCAGGATTTATAACATAGAGGAAGATCACACAATACCAGGAAACATGGCCCAGCCAAATTGATACACACATTTTGGGGGGGACATAATTCAATCCATAACAGCAAGTGTGCAGGGATGGTTCAACATTAGAAAAACAATCAAAGTAATCCATCACATAAATAAAAAACAAATAAAATAAAAACCACACGATCCTATCAATTGATGCAGAAAAAGCATTTGACAAAGCCCAACACCAATTCATGATAAAAACTCTCAGCAAAATAGGATTAGAAGGAAAATTCCTCAACAGAAAAGGGCATTTATACAAAGCCAACAGCCAACATTATCCTAAATGGAGAGAGTCTGAAAATATCCTCCTTCAGAATGGGAACCAGACAAGGATGCCCTTTATCACCTTTCTTACTCTGCACTGTGCTGGAGGTCCTAGCCAGAGCAATTAGGCTAGAAAAAGAAATAAAGTGCATGGAAATTGGTAAGGAAGAAGTAAAAGTATCTCTATTTGCAGATAACATGATCTTATACACAGAAAAAACTAAAGAATCCACAAGAAAACTACGGGAACTAATAGAAGATTTCAGCAAAGGATCAGGATACAAGATAAACATACAGAAATCAGTTGGATTCCTCTACATCAACAAAGAGGACTTCAAAAAGAAAATCACCAAATCTATACCATTTACAATAGCCCCCAAGAAGATAAAATATTTAGGAATAAATCTAACCAAAGATGTAAAAGTCCTATACAAAGAAAACTGTAAGACACTACTACAAGAAACCAAAAGAAACCTACAAAAGTGGGAAAACATACCTTGCCCATGGATAGGAAGACTCAACATTGTGAAAATGTCTATTCTACCCAAAGCAGTCTACAGATACAATGCAATCCCAATCCAAATTCTAATGGCATTTTTTAATGAGATGGAGAAACAAATCATCAATTTCAAATGGAAAGGGAAGAGGCCCCAGATAAGCAAAGCATTACTGAAAAAGAAGAACAAAGTGGGACACCTCACTCTACCTGATTTTAGTAACTATTATACTGCCACAGTAGTCAAAACAGCCTGGTACTGGTACAACAACAGATACATAGACCAGTGGAACAGAATTGAGAATTCAGACATAAATTCATCCACCTAAGAGCAGCTGATATTTGACAAAGGCCCAAAGTCCATTAAATGGGGAAAACAGTCTCTTTAACAAATGGTGCTGGCATAACTGGATATCCATCTGCAAAAAAATGAAACAAGACCCATACCTCACACCATGCACAAAAACTAACTCGAAATGAATCAAAGACCTAAATATAAAACCTAAAACAATAAAGACCATGGAAGAAAAAATGGGGACAACTCTAGGAGCCCTAATACATGGCATAAACAGAGTACAAAACATTACTAACAATGCACAAACACCAGGAGAGAAACTAGGTAACTGGCAGCTCCTCAAAATCAAACACTTATGCTCATCCAAAGACTTCAGCAAAAGAGTAAAAAGACAACCTAAAGATTGGGAAAAAGTTTTTGGCTACAACAAATCAGATCAGTGTCTAATCTCTAAAATCTATAAGATACTACAAAACCTCAACAACAAAAGACAAATAACCCAATTAAAAAATGAGCAAAGGATATGAACAGGCCCTTCACCAAAGAAGACATTCAGGCAGGTAACAGATACATGAGGAAATGCTCACAGTCATTACCCATTAGAGAAATGCAAATCAAAACTACAATGAGATTCCATCTCAGCCCAACAACGCTGGCATTAATCCAAAAAACACAAACTAATAAATGTTGGAGAGGTTGTGGAGAGCCTGGAACACTTATACACTGCTGGTGGGAATGTAAAATGGTACAACCACTTTGGAAATTGATTTGGCGCTTCCTTTTTAAAAAGCTAGAAATAGAACTACCGTATGATCCAGCAATCCCACTCCTTGGAATATATCCTAGAGAAAAAACAGCCTTTACATGAACAGATATATGCACACCCATGTTCATTGCAGCACTGTTTACAATAGCAAAAAGATGGAAACAGGCAAGGTGCCCATCAACGGATGAATGGATAAATAAATTATGGTATATTCACATGAAGGAGTAATACACAATGATAAAGAACAACGATGAACCTGTGAAACATCTCATAACATGGGTGGATCTGGAAGGCGTTATGCTGAATGAAGTTAGTCCATCACAAAAGGACAAATATTGTATGAGATCACTACTATAAGAACTCAAAAAAAGGTTTAAACACAGAAGAAAACATTCTTTGATGTTTATGATGGTGGGAAGAGAGGGAGAGTGGTATCCACTAATTAGATAGTAGACAGGAACTATTTTAGGTGAAGGGAAGGACAACACACAATACTGGGGAAATCAGCACAACTGGACCAATCCAAAAGCTAAGAAGTTTCCTGAATACAACCAAACACTTCTAGGGACAGAGTAGCAGGGGTGGGGGTCTGGGGACAACGGTTTCAGGAAACATCTAGGTCAATTGGCATAACAAAGTGTATTAAGAAAACATTCTGCATCCCACTTTGGTGAGTGGTGTCTGGGGTCTTAAAAGCTATCAAGGAGCCATCTAAGATGCATCAATTGGTCTCAACCCACCTGGAGCAAAGGAGAATGAAGAATACCAAAGACACAAGGAAAATATGAGCCCAAGAGACAGAAAGGCACACATAAACCAGAGTCTCCATCAGCCTGAGCCCAGAAGAACTAGATGGTGCCTGGCTTCCACCAATGACTACCCTGACAGGGAACACAGCAGAGAATCTCTGATGGAGCAGGAGAAAAGTGGTACGCAGACCTCAGATTCTAGTGAAAAGATCAGACTTAATGGTCTGACTGAGACTGGAGGGACCCCAGAGTTCATGGCCCATGGACTCTCTTTTAGCCCAAAACTAAAACTGTTCTGAAGCCAACTCTTCAGACAAAGATTAGACTATAAGTGTAAGACATAACATGATACTGGTGAGGAGTGTGCTTCTTAGCTCAAGTAGACGCATGAGACTATGTGGGCAGTTCTTGTCTGGAGATGAGATGAGAAGGCTGAGGGGGACAGAAGCTGGTTGAATGGACATGGGATGTACAGGGTGGAGGGAAGTACTGTGCTGTCACATTGTAGGGAGCGCAAATAGGGTCACATAACAACGTGTGTATAAGTTTTTTTTTTTTAAGGAGAAACTGACTCGAACTGTAAACTTTCACTTAAAGCACAATAAAAAAAGAAATCATTTTATAAGTGAATAACAGTTTAGTTTAACTAGTAAAAAAGGACTGCATCGGGCATTATGATCTTTAAGAACTATCTGTATGGGATCAAATTAAGAACAGCAACTCAAAAGTTTAGATAGGAACCTTAGTGGGCTGTAAGCTTATGTTAATGAGGGAGGGACAACCCAGAGAGGGATGATGAGAATGGTTGTACAACTTGAAGAATGTAATCGATGTCTCCAAACTGTACATCTAGAAACTTGAATTGGTATATGTTTTGCTGTGTATATTCGCAACAACATCAACAGAATAAGAAAAAAAAAAAAAAAGAATTGCTTGAGTTTTCCAAGATGGACAAACAGAAACCTGGGTAATATGTGTGGGAATGGCTATTAAGAGCGTGGGATAACAGTGCAAAGAACATAAAGTTGAATCGGTCTGAGTTTATTGATATGGGCCCACTAAGCACAGATTCTTAATTCAGTGTTTCAGCTCAAGAGGATAGAAAGGGATCTAACAGTTTATTTGGTCGGTTCATGGAAGCATGGAATACCTGGTGGCCTACAGTAAATCAAACTGAAATACCAGACCTGCCTTGGTATACTGTAAAATAAGGTATCCACAGGCTTAAGGAAATTGGTACATTAGAGTGGATTTATTAGGCTAGACCCACAGATGCAAACATGGGGTACCCAGAGGACACACCTTTCACCACAACAGTGGAGAACAAATTTGTGAAGGGAGCCTCAGCATCCTTAAAGACTGTGGTGATTGCTATTTTATGTAAGTCATATTTGACAGTGGGAACTGCCCTACCTGAATTAAGACATCTACTGATAATGGTGTGATTGGACCTCATGGTGGTAGAGGCCAAGTGGTGGCACTCAATCCACGAAGACAAGGTGGGTGTGGTTACTATAATGGAAAGCAGAGTCAAAGTAGTAATCAGAATAGTCTTACTCATATGGATTTAGGTCATTGGCTACTTAGTCATGGAGCCCCTGGGAGTAAAATAGATAGGAAATCTACTAAATATTTACTTGACCTGTACAAGTGGAAGAATTCTAGGTCAAGTGAACTGCAGTCTAACTCTAATCACCAGAATAGTCACCGCCCCTCAATCATTTCCCAGACTTAAGGGAGGCCTAAAGATCCACAAGCACTTGAATGAAGGGGAGGCCGAGTCCCCTTGAAGAAGGAAGCCAATACACTGCCAACAGTTTATACTGTTAATGTTTCTCCCAGTCTGCCCCAAAGGGGTCTATGGCCTTTTAAGAGAGTGACTGTTCATTGGAGAAAAGGAAATAATCTGGCATTTCAGGGATTACTGGATACAGGCTCTGAACTGACACTAACTCCAGGGCACCCAAAACATCACTGCAGCTCACCAGTCATAGTGGGGGCATATGGAAGTCAGGCTATTAATGGAGTCTTAGCTCAAATTTTGTCTCACAGTGGGTCCACTGGGTCCCCGAACCCATCCTGTAATGATTTCCCTAGTTCCAGAATGCATAGTTGGAATATATATACTCAGCAACTGGCAGAACACTGACAAGTAAAGTAATGTAAGGGCTATTATGGTAGGAAAAGCCAAGTAGAAGCATTAGAACTGTCCCTACCTAGGAAAATAGTAAACCAAAAGCAATATCACATTTCTGGAGGGATTGCAGAGATTAGTGCCACCATCAAAGACTTGAAGGATGCAGGCAGGGGTTGTGATTCCTAACAAATCCCCATTCGATTCACCTATTTGGCCTATGCAAAAAAGCAGATGAACCTTGAATAATGACAGTGGATTATCGTAAATTTAACCAGGTGGTGACTCCAACTGCAGTGCTGTTCCAGATGTGGTTTCATTGCTTGAACAAATTCACACATCTTGGTATGCAGCTATTGATCTGTCCGACGCCTTTTTCTTGATTCTGGTTTCAAAGGAACACCAGAAGTAGTTTGCCTTCAGCTGGCAAGACCAGTGATACGCCTTCACTGTTCTTCCTCAGGGTATATCTACTCTTCAGCCTTATGTCATAGTTTAGCCCACAGGGACCTTGATTGCCTTTCCACAAGAGATTACATTGATGATATTATGCTGATTGGACTTAATAAAGAAGAAATGTCAATGACTCTGGACTTATCAGTAAAACATTTGCATGCTAACCAAAAAACCCATTGCTGTTGAGTTGACTCCGACTCATAGCGACCCTATAGGACAGAGTAGAACTGCTCCTTAGAGTTATTTGTGTGCTAACCTAGAGCTAAAGGGTGGGAAATTAATCCCACAAAAATTCAAGTACCTTCCACCTCAGTGAAATTTCTAGGAGGCCAGTGATGTGGGGCATGTTGAGATATTCCTTCTAAAGTGAAAGGTAAGTTGTTACATCGGGTCCCTCCTACAACTAAAAAGGAGGTACAATACCTGGTGGGCCTCTTTGGATTTAGGAGGCAACATATCCCTCATTTAGGAATGCTACTCTGGCCTATTTATCAAATGACTGGAAAAGCTGCTAGTTTTGAGTGGGGCCTAGAACAAGAGATGGCTCTGCAACAGGCTCAGGATGCCATGCAAGTGGCTCTGCCACTTGGGCCATATGATCCAGCTGATCCAATGGTGCTTGAAGTGTCAGTGGCAGATGGAGATGCTGTTTGGAGTCTTTGGAAGGCCCATATTAGTGAATCACAGTGCATACATTAGGATTTTGGAGTAAAGCCCTGCCATCCTCTGCTAACTACTCTCCTTTTGAGAAACAGCTTTTGGCTTGCTACTAGGCCGTAAGAGAGACAGAACATTTAACCATGGGTCTCCAAGTCACCATGCGGCCTGAGCTGCCCATCGTGAACTGGGTGTAGTCTGACCCACAGAGCCATAAATTCGGGCATGCACGGCAGCAGCACTCCACCATTAAATAGAAGTGGTATATATGAGATCGGGCTCTAGCAGGATCTGAAGGCATAAGTAAGTTGCATGAGGAAGTGGCCCAAATGCCCATGGTCTCCACTCCTGTCGCCCTACCTGCCATCTCCCAATCTGCACCTGTGGCCACATGGGAAGTTACTTATGATCAATTGACTGAGGAAGAGAAAATTTGTGACTGGCTTACTGATGATTCTGCATGATATGCAGGCACTACTCAAAAGTGGACAGCAGCAGTATTGCAGACCCTTTCTGGGACCTCCCTGAAAGACAGTGGTGAAGGAGAATCCTACCAATGGGCAGAACTTTCAGCAGTGCACCTGATTTTTCACTTTGCTTGGAAGAAGAATTGACCCAATGTGCAGTTATATACTGATTCATGGGCTGTGGCCAATGGTTTGGCGAGATGGTGAGGGATTTGGAAGGAACATGATTGGAAAATTGGTGACAAGGAGGTATGGGGAAGAGGTATGTGGATAGACCTCTCTGAATGGGCCAAAGAAGTGAAGATATTTATGTTTCATGTGAATGCTCACCAAAGTGACCTCAGCAGAGGAGAATTTTAACAATCAACTGGATAGGATGTATTCTGTGGACACCAGTCATCCTCTTTCCCCAGCCACTCCCGTCATTGCCCAATGGGCTCAGGAACAAAGTGGCCATGGTGGCAGGGATAGAGATCATATATGGGGTCAGCAACATGAACTTCCACTAACCAAGGCTGATTTGGCTACAGCCATTGCTGAATGCCCAACCTGACAGCAGCAGAAACTATCACAGTGTCCCCAATATACCAGTGTTCCTCGAAGTGATCAGCCAGCCAGCAACCTGGTGACAAATTGATTAGATTGGGCCACTTCCATCATGGAAACAGCAGCTTTTCATTCTTATTGGAATAGACACTGATTCTGGATATGGATTTGCCTGCCCTGCATGCAATGCCTCCCCCAAAACTACTATCCATGGACGTACAGACTGCCTTATCCACAGTCATGGTATCCCACACAGCATTGCCTTGGATCAAGGAACTCACTTCATAGCAAATGAAGCATGACAATTGGTCTGTGCTCAAGGAATTCACTGTTCTTACTATGTTCCCCATCATCCTGAAACAGCTGGCTTGATGCAATGACAGAATGGCCTTCTAAAGACACAATTATGGTATGAGCTAGGTGGCAACACTTTGCAGGGTTGGATCAATGTCCTCTAGGAGGCTGTATACGCTCTAAACCAGCATCCAATATATGGTACTGTTTCTCCCATAGCCGGGATTCACGGTTCCAGGAATCAAGGGGTGTAGATGGGAGTGGCATCACTCACTATTAACCCTAGTGACCCACTAGAAAAATTTTTGCTTCCTGTCCTCATGACCCTATGCTCTGTGGGTCTTGAGGTCTTAGTTCCAAAGGGAGGGATTCTCCTACCAGCAGACACAACAATTATTCCATTGAACTGGAAGTTAAGAAAGCCACCCGGCCACTTTGGGCTCCTCATGGCTCTGGATCAGCAGGGAAAGAAGGGAGTTATCATATTGGCTGGTGTGACTGACTCTCATGGATTGAATTGTGTCCCCCAAAAATATGTGTAACAATTTGCCTAGGCCATGATTCCCAGTATTGTGTGATTGTCCACCATTTTTTCATCTAATATGATTTTCCTACGTGTCAGAAATCCTACCTCTATGAGGTTAATGAGGTGGGATAGGTGGCAATTATGTTAATGAGACAGAAAACAATCAAGATTGGATTGTGTCTTGAGCCAATCTGTTTTTTTTTTAATTAACTTTTATTGAGCTTCAAGTGAACGTTTACAATTCAAGTCAGTCTGTCACATATAAGTTTACATACATCTTACTCTGTACTCCCACTTGCTCTCCCCCTAATGAGTCAGCCCTTCCAGTCTCTCCTTTCCTGACAATTTTGCCAGCTTCCCACTCTCTCTATCCTCCCACCCCCCCCCCTCCAGAGAGGAGATGCCAACACAGTCTCAAGTGTCCACCTGATATTATTAGCTCACTCTTCATCAGCATCTCTCCCACCCACTGTCCAGTCCCTTTCATGTCCGATGAATTGTCTTCAGGGATGGTTCCCGTCCTGTGCCAACAGAAGGTTTGGGGACCATGGCTGCCAGGATTCCTCTAGTCTCAGTCAGACCATTAAGTATGGTCTTTTTATGAGAGTTTGGGGTCTGCATCCCACTGACCTCCTGCTCCCTCAGGGGTTCTCTGTTGTGCTCCCTGTCAGGGCAGTCATCGATTGTGGCCAGGCACCAACTAGTTCTTCTGGTCTCAGGATGATGTAGGTCTCTGGTTCATGTGGCCCTTTCTGTCTCTTGGGCCCTTAGTTGTCGTGTGACCTTGGTGTTCTTCATTCTCCTTTGATCCAGGTGGGTTGAGACCAATTGATGCATCTTAGATGGCCGCTTGTTAGCATTTAAGACCCCAGACGCCACATTTCAAAGTGGGATGCAGAATGTTTTCATAATAGAATTATTTTGCCAATTGACTTAAAAGTCCCCTTAAACCATGGTCCCCAAACCCCCGCCCTTGCTCCGATGACCTTTGAAGCATTCATTTTATCCCGGAAACTTCTTTGCTTTTGGTCCAGTCCAATTGAGCTGACCTTCCATGTATTGAGTGTTGTCCTTCCCTTCACCTAAAGTAGTTCTTGTCTACTAATTAATCAATAAAAAACCCTCTCCCTCCCTCCCTCCCCCCATCGTAACCACAAAAGTATGTGTTCTTCTCAGTTTTTACTATTTCTCAAGATCTTATAATAGTGGTCTTATACAATATTTGTCCTTTTGCCTCTGACTAATTTCGCTCAGCTTAAATGCCTTCCAGGTTCCTCCATGTTATGAAATGTTTCACTGATTCGTCACTGTTCTTTATCGATGCGTAGTATTCCATTGAGTGAATATACCACAATTTATTTACCCATTCATCCGTTGATGGACACCTTGGTTGCTTCCAGCTTTTTGCTATTGTAAACAGAGCTGCAATAAACATGGGTGTGCATATATCTGTTTGTGTGAAGGCTCTTGTTTCTCTAGGGTATATTCCGAGGAGTGGGATTTCTGGGTTGTATGGTAGTTCTATTTCTAACTCTTTAAGATAACGCCAGATAGATTTCCAAAGTGGTTGTACCATTTTACATTCCCACCAGCAGTGTATAAGAGTTCCGATCTCGCCGCAGCCTCTCCAACATTTATTATTTTGTGTTTTTTGGATTAATGCCAGCCTTGTTGGAGTGAGATGGAATCTCATCGTAGTTTTAATTTGCGTTTCTCTAATGGCTAATGATCGGGAGCATTTTCTCATGTATCTGTTGGCTGCCTGAATATCTTCTTTAGTGAAGTGTGTGTTCATATCCTTTGCCCACTTCTTGATTGGGTTGTTTGTCTTTTTGTGGTTGAGTTTTGACAGAATCATGTAGATTTTAGAGATCAGGCGCTGGTCGGAGATGTCATAGCTGAAAATTCTTTCCCAGTCTGTAGGTGGTCTTTTTACTCTTTTGGTGAAGTCTTTAGATGAGCATAGGTGTTTGATTTTTAGGAGCTCCAAGTTATCGGGTTTCTCTTCATCATTTTTGGTAATGTTTTGTATTCTGTTTATGCCTTGTATTAGGGCTCCTAGAGTTGTCCCTATTTTTTCTTCCATGATCTTTATCGTTTTAGTCTTTATGTTTAGGTCTTTGATCCACTTGGAGTTAATTTTTGTGCATGGTGTGAGGTATGGGTCCTGTTTCATTTTTTTGCAAATGGATATCCAGTTATGCCAGCACCATTTGTTAAAAAGACTATCTTTTCCCCAATTAACTGACACTGGTCCTTTGTCAAATATCAGCTGCCTTGAGCCAATCTGTTTTGAGATACAAAAGAGAGAAGTGAGCAGAGAGACAGGGGAGCCTCATACCACCAAGAAAGTAGCTCCCGGAGCAGAGAGTGTCCTTTGGACCTGGGGTTCCTGCACAGAGAAGCTCCTAGTCCATGTGAAGATTGATGATAAGGACCTTCCTCCAGAGTCAACAGAGAAGCCTTTCCCTGGAGCTGACGTCCTGAATTTGGGCTTCGGGCCTACTAAACTGTGAGAGAATAAACTTCTGTTTGTTAAAGGTATCCACTTGTGGTATTTCTGTTACAGCAGCACTAGATGACTAGGACACTGACCCTAATTACCAAGAGAAAATCAGATTGATGTTGCATAATGGAGGAAAAAAAGAGAATGCCTGGAATGCAGGAGATTCCTCAGGATGTCTCAGTACTACCATGCTCTGTGATTAAAGTCAATGGAAAACTATAGCAACCCAATTCGAGCATGACTTCTAACGGTCCAGACCTTTCAGGAATGAAGGTTTGGGTCACACCACCAGGCAAAGAACCATGACCAGCTGAGTTGTTTGCTGAGGGCAAAGGGAATATGGACTGTGTGGTGGAAGAAGGTAGTTCTAAATACCAGTTATGACCATGTGACAAGCTGCAGAAACGAGGGCTGTAATTGTTATGAGTATTTCTTCCTTGTTTTATTATATGTGTATGTATGTGTGTGTATATTATGTATATAGTAATTATTGTTGTTTTCTTTCCTTATCCCATCACTTATAAAATATAAGATGTGAACAGGGTTAGTGCATTTTCAGTTGTATACGTGTTAGTTGTATCATGTTAGGCACAAGTATGACTTTGTAATTATCTTTATTTAGATTTTTAGAGATTGTGTATGGTTTAAGAAGATGTGTGCAGATGCCATGTTGGCAAGGGGTGGACTTTGATGGTTAAGTTTGTGTGTCAACTTGGCTGGGACATGATTTTCTCTGGTTTGGCAGTTATGTAATGATGTAGTTAGGCAGTTACGTAATGGCATAATTTGGCAGTTATGTAATGATATAATCATCTTCCATGATGCAATCTGATGTGATCAGCCAATCAGTTGTAAGGGGAGTTTCCTTGAGGGTATGGCCAGCATCCAATATATATATGGACCTTCTGGCAAACCTTGCTTGCTTGCTCTGTATCCTGCATCCAGCTCATCATCTTCTGACCTCCAGTTCATGGGACTTGAGCCAGCAGCCTGCTGTCTTACCTGCTGATTTTGAGATTCATCAGCTTCTGCAGCCTATGAGCCAGGAGTCTGTCATCTTACCTGCCAGTCTTGGATTCATCAGCTTCCACAGCCTGTGAGCCAGTGGCCTGCTGTCTGATCTGCCAATCTTGTGTTTGGCAGCCCATGTAGCTATATGAGCCAGGAGAAGCCTCCAGCCTGATGTGTGGCCTACAGACTTGGGACTTGCCAGCCTCTACAACCGCATGAGCCATTTCCTTGCGATAAATCTCTCTGTCTCTCTCAAGGGGGTACTGCATTGTTTAAAGTCAGGGACGGTGTGCATCAGGGTTGTATCCTTTCACATACTTATTTAATCTGTATGCTGAGCAAATAATCAAAGAAGCTGGACTATGTGAAGGAGAATGGGGCATCAGATTGGAGGAAGACTCATTAACAACCTGCTATATGCAGATGACACAACCTTGCTTGCTGAAAGTGAAGACGACTTGAAACACTTACTGATGAAGATCAAAGACTATACTCTTCTGTATGGATTGCACCTCAACATAAGAAAATGAAAATCCTCACAACTGGAACAGTAAGCAACATCATGATAAATGGAGAAAAGACTGAAGCTGTCAAGGATTTCATTTTACTTGGATCCACAACCAACGTCCATGGAAGAGCGGTCAAGAAATCAAACGACGCATTGCATTAAGCGAATCTGCTGCAAAAGACTTCTTTAAAGTGTTAAAAAGCAAAGATGTCACCTTGAAGACTAAGGCGCCCTGACCCAGGCCATGGTGTTTTCAATCCCTTCTTATGCATGCAAAAACTGGATAACGAATAAGAAAGACTGAAGAAGAATTGACGATTTTGAATTACTGTGTTGGCGAAGAATATTAAATATACCATGGAATGCAAAAAAAACAAAAAAAATTTGTCTTGGAAGAAATACAGCCAGAATGCTCCTTAGAAGCAAGATTGGTGAGTCTACGTGTCACATATTTTAGACATGTTATCAGGAGGGATCAAGTCCTGGAGAAGGACATCATGTTTGGTAAAGTAGAAGGTCAGCAAAAAAGAGGAAGACCGTGAATGAGATGGATTGACACAGTGACTGCAACCATGGGCTCAAGCATAACAATGACTGGAGAACGGCACATGACCAGGCAGTGTTTCATTCTGTTGTACATAGGTTCATTATTAGATGGAACCAACTAAACGGCACCTAACAACAACAACAACAACAATATATATATATACATATATACACTTCCCTGGTTTTGCTTTTCTAGAGAACTCAGCCTTTTAGGGACTTCGTTGGTTGTACCTGTTGTTGAAATCCAGGGTCTTACCTATTTGACTTCCCTGGTTTTGCTTTTCTAGAGAACCCAGCCTTTTAGGGACTTCACTGGTTTGTACCTGTTGTTGAAATGTAGGGTCCTACCTATCTGTCTCTGGTTGCGAAGCCTCCTGATTTTGCAGTTTCTTCATCCTACCCTTCTGGTGGCCACTGGTTATCTCTACTTCTTCAAATTCTGAATTTTCTGCATGCCAGGTGCAGGCTATGAAGAAGCAGGAGTGCTACATCAGGCCCTCCCCTATTTCTGTCCTATCCCTGGATGTCAGATTACTCTAGCACTGCACTTCAGCAGACACCAGAATAGGTGTATGGAGCTGTTCCAGATCAGCCACCCCATAGCTGAGAATACTGAGAACCCAGAAGAATGAGAATGGATCTAAGGGTCCATTCTCCCCCAACCCCATTCCCCCACACACCAAAAAAAAAAAAAAAAAACCCTTTGCCATCGAGTCGGTTCCAACTCATAGTGACCCTATAGGACAGAGTAGAGCTGACCCATAGGGTTTCCAAGGAGCAGCTGGTGAATTTGAACAGCCTACCCTTTAGTATGCAGCTGTAGCTCTTAACCACTATGACACCAGGATCTTGTGTAATATGAGGGGAAGTGAAGCTAAATCATGCAAGACTCAGCATTCATCCAAAGAGAACGGTTCTTTCAATTGTCACAATGAGTTGTGTTTTCTTCATTTCCTCCCCAATACCCAGAAGGATAGAAGTTCCTGATGTAGTATGTTCAATTCTAGAGAACATTTTTGCACATCTTAGTTGCTGGGTATACATTCCAACATTGCTGTACATGTTTTGGCGCTATGATATAGAAGGCAGTTGAGAGTCCAGGTGAGGAAAAAGGAAGAAGTGTTCAGTTCCATGTGAGTGTGAGTGTGGGTAGGTGTACCAGGAAAGGCTGCACTGAGGAGGGAGTGCTTGAATTCTCCCAAAGTAGTGCACAGAACATTATCATTAAAGATTCATTCTTTTGGTCTTGAATGCCTTAGAGAGCAGTGCTTCCCAAACTGTAATGTGCATATGAATCACCTGGGGATCTTATTAAGCTGCAGATTCTGGTTCAGTACATCTTGTATGGGGCCTGAGATTATGCATTTCTAACAAAGGGATGCTGGTGCTGCTGGTCCATGGACCTCACTTTGAGTAGCAAGGTTCTAGAGTGCCTTAATAAATGTAGCTTATCATTGCTAATATTTACTGTGTCCTTACTATGTGGTAAGCATTTTACAAAGTCCTTCATGTGATATCACCTCACTTGATCTTCAGAACAACTTTATGAGGAAACACACTCATAGAGTTTTCAGTAATTTGCCCAAGGTCACCACTGTGATAGAGCTGGGATTGAAAACATGCTGCCTCTTCCTGGACTCTAGCTCTTAGCTGCTATTCTGCCTCCCACAGGGGTAGCACCTTATGGGAACAGTTTTGATTTTGTTTTTGTGTTTTTTTTTTTTTAAGAAGCTGGACCTTTTCATAGCAGCCCAGTATACACAGCAGATACAAAGATAACTGATCTGTTTTTCAGAGTTGAGGAACCCAAAGCTCACTTGCTCAGCTACCTCACCAATCTCCCACATTGGCCCCCAAAACACCACCTCAGAACCTTTGTGCTCTGGGATACCCAGTTTACAACATGGTGCTTTGAGATGCTTTGCGTTACTATTTCTGGGGAGATTTCATGGACAGTTAATTGAGAATGAACTCAGCATCTGGATGGAGGCTAAATCAGGGGTGCTGGAAACAGAAAGGGGACACCAAAATAAGAAATGAGAGGTCACAAAAACAGCCACTATTGGCATGCCCATTTCCTCAGAGTTGGTTCTATCTTGGGACTGTCTTCTCAGAAGTCTTTCTGGATTTACCTGGTTCCTTTATCTTTCTCCCCACCCTTGGCTTGCACCCTTGCTCCCAAGAGCAGGAATGGCCTCCTGGTTTGCCCCTCCCAGCCTCTCAGCTAAATGCTGTCCCAAAACCTTGGCAATGGGGTTTGTGCTCTTCTGGGACAGGTTTTAGAGCATGGTTTTCCCATGGGTTTGCTCTGTGGAATCTGGGACTCTTCCAGATCCTTCCATCACTCTACTGGGTAGATGGAGTGAGGGTAGGGAGGAAGAGTAGAGGGGCTTAGCAGGGGCAAGTGACTTACCTATTACAGAAGCAGAGAGCATGAAAGCCTAAGGATTGGGAGTTCTAACTGCAGAATTTTGTTCCTGACACAGCAATCCTGATATGGGCATTCTGAGCCCTCCTCTGCTAACTGTGGCCTGATAAATGCTGTGTCTCTTGGTTTCTGATATGGACTGTGGAATGCTCCCCACTACTGACCTGACCCTGATCATCTCTCCTTCTGTGGTCAGGGGAGCCAGTCAGCCCAGAGTTTCAACAAATTCCAGAAATGCATTTCAATCCTATGATTGTCTCTGACCGTATTCTAGTCTCTTTCATTCATCTCTGCTCAAATGTCCCTGACCACCCTGACTAAAGAAGTACTTCCATACCCTGCTTTGTTTTTCTTCACTGCACTTATCACTGCATGACTTTACATTATGTATTTATTTTCTATTTCCCCACTAGAATGTAAGAGGTGGGAGGGCAGGCATTTGTTTAGTTTTGCTCACACGGTTTCCTGCAGAACCTAGAACAGTGCCTGAGATACAATGGGTGTTCAATAAATATTTGTTCAATGAATGGATGGGTGGATGGAAGGAAGGAAGAAAGGAAGGGAGGGAAGGAGGGAGGGAGGGAGGGAGGGAGGGAGGAAGGGAGGGAGGGAGGGAGGGAGGGAGGGAGGGAGGGAGGGAGGGAGGGAGGGAGGAAGGAAGGAAGGAAGGAAGGAAGGAAGGAAGGAAGGAAGGAAGGAAGGAAGGAAGGAAGGAAGGAAGGAAGGAAGGAAGGAAGGAAGGAAGGAAGGAAGGAAGGAAGGAAGAATGGACAGACGGATGGGTGGACGGATGGACGGACGGATGGACAGACGGATGGACGGACGGATGGATGGATGGATCCAATTCTCATTGAACCCCACCCCCCAAAAAAGAAAGCCAAAGTCAATTCAGTGGTGATCCCATTGAACCACAAACGTATTCATTAGATCTGTAGAGCTTATCTTTTCATACAAAGGCATAGAACATGAGCTTGTACGTTCCCCGGAACATGGTAGTGGCTCAATAATTAACTGAATGAAAGAAAGAGCTGGACAAGCGAGTGGGTACTTGGCTGAGACTAATGATTCTTGCTATTTGTGGGGACATTGGGGACACTCCCCAGAAGTGTAGAATATCAAAATCAGAACTTTTCAAAAAGTATATTTGATATTACAAATATGGTTTTATAAAGGGAAAATGTGAAGAA
The DNA here is from genome assembly GCF_024166365.1 of Elephas maximus indicus. Lineage (NCBI taxonomy): Eukaryota > Metazoa > Chordata > Mammalia > Proboscidea > Elephantidae > Elephas > Elephas maximus. The sequence goes on from NC_064846.1 coordinate 47,106,102, forward strand.
GCAAGATCGTTTTGATGATACAAACTACAAAAACATGAGCTTTTAATGCTTATAGAAAGGTCAGAATGGACTATAACCATTGCTGGTAACACTGTACTGACAGTCCCTAGGGGTACCTCTCACTTGAAAATCCTATAATTCTAAGCCTGAACACATCCCATGGCATGTCATCCAGTTGTACAACATTGCTTTCCTAAGGAGTGACTCTCGCGAAAGAAAATGCTGCTAAAATTGTTATCCCTATCATAAAAAATGCCATGGAAATTAGAAAACCACAACTGAGCTGTGGTCAAAGCAGTCTTGAATGAGCACTAAAAAGAAGAGGGTGGCATGAAACAAAGGTGAATTTTCCCTTTCCTTCCCTCCTCCCACGCGGATCACATTCCATTTTTCAATGCAGTGGCAGCTATCCAGCCTGTGTTTAATTTATGCAAATCCACAGCAGCTCATAGGTGAAACTGACACAGCAAGGGGCCGAAGAACACAGACCTTGATGTTCTCATTGAGATTCTGTCCTCTGCTGTCTGTGGAGAATGTAAAATACCTCATGTACTATCTGTGCTGCATCTATTAGTGGCCAAACCCCCTGCCAGGTGAGGCCGATTAGACATTGGCAAGCTTCCACTTTTTTAACTGACTGTTTAAAATCACATAAATAATACATGTTAATTGACCCAAAAAAAAAAAAGAGTAACATAAAAATAAGCCAAGAGGGCATACAAATGACCAACAACTCAGGGATAGCTACTGTTTATGTATTGATATTTCAGACCTTTGTCCAAATACATATATTTGTGTGTGTGTATATATATATTATATATATATATACACATATAGACATACACATATACATATGTTGTTATTAGATGCCGTCGAGTAGGTTCCGACTCATAGTAACTCTATGAACAGCAGAACGAAACACCGCCCAGTCCTGCACCATCCTCACAACTGTTGCTATGCTTGAGCCCATTGTTGCAGCCACTGTGTCAATCCATCTCGTTCAGGGTCTTCCTCTTTTTTGCTGACTCTCTACTTTACCAAGCATGATGTCTTTCTCCAGGGACTGATCCCTCCTAATAACATGCCCAAAGTATGTGAGACACGGTCTTACCATCCTTGCTTCCAAGGAGCATTCTGGTTGCACTTCTTCCAAGACAGATTTTTCATTCTCTTGGCAGTCCATGGTATATTCAGTATTCTTCTCCAACACCACAATTGAAAGGCGTCAATTCTTCTTTGGTCTTCCTTATTCATTGTCCAGCCTTCATGTGCATATGAGGTGATTGAAAACACCATGCCTTGGGTAAAGCGCAACATCTTTGCTTTTCAACACTTTAAAGAGGTCTTTTGCAGCAGATTTGTCCAATGCAATGCGTCTTTTGATTTCTTGACTGCTGCTTCCATGGGTGTTAATTGTGGATCCAAGTAAAATGAAATCCTTGACAAATTCAATCCTTTCTCCGTTTATCATGATGTTGCTTATTCATTCAGTTGTGAGGATTTTTGTTTTCTTTATGCTGAGGTGTAAGCCATACTGAAGGCTGTGGTCTTTGATTTTCATCTGTGTTTCAAGTCCTCTTCATTTTCAGCAAGCAAGGTTGTGTCATCTGCATATGGAAGGCTGTTAACGAGTCTTCCTCCATCCTGATACTTCCTCATATACTCCAGCTTCTCTAATTATTTGCTCAGCATAGAGGTTGAATAAGTATGGTGAAAGGATACAACCCTGACACACAACTTTCCCGACTATAAATTACACAGTATCCCCTTCTGTTCAGACGACTGCCTCTTGGTCTATGCACAGGCTCCTCATGAGCACAGTAAAGTGTTCTGGAATTCCTATTCTTCTCAATGTTACCCATAATTTGTTATGAACCACACAGTCGAATGCCTTTGCATAGTCAATAAAACACAAATGAAAACATCTTTCTGGTGTTCTCTGTTTAGCCAGGATCCATCTGACATCAGCAACGATATCCCTTATTCCATGTCCTCTTCTGAATCCTGCTTGAGTTTCTGGCAATTCCTTGTTGATGTACTGCTGCAACTGCTTTTGAATGATCTTCAGCAAAATTTTACTTACATGTAACGTTAATGATATTTTACCGTAGTTCCCGCATTTGGTTGTATCACCTTCCTTTGGAATAGGTATAAATATGGATCCCTTCCAGGTGATTGGTCAGGTAGCTGTCTTCCAATTTTCTTGGCATAGAAGACTAAACACTTCCAGTGCTGCATCCATTTGTTGAAACATCTCAATTGGTATTCTGTCAACTACCGAAGCCTTGTTTTTCACCAATGTCTTCAGTGTGGCTTGGACTTCTTCCTTCAGTACCATCGGTTCTTGATCATATGCTACCTCCTGAAATGTTTGAACGTCAACCAATTCTTTTTGGTACAGTGACTCTGTGTATTCTTTCCACCCTGTTTTGGTGCTTCCTGTGTCATTTAGTATTTTGCCCGTGGAATCCTTCACTACTGCAACTCAAGGCTTGAATTTTTTTCTTCAGTTCTTTCAGCTTGAGAAATGCTGAATGTGTTCTTCCCTTTTGGTTTTCTAACTCCAGGTCTTTGCACATGTCATTAAAATACTTTACTTTTTCTTCTCGAGCTGCCCTTTGAAATCCTCTGTTCAGCTCCTCTACTTCATCATTTCTTCTGTTCATTTTAGCTACTCAACATTCAAGAGCAAGTTTCAGAGTCTCTTCTGACATCCTCTTTGGTCCTTTCTTTCCTGTCTTTTTAATGACCTCTTGCTTTCTTCATGGATGATGTCCTTGATGTCATTCCACAACTTGTCTGGTCTTCGGTCATTAGTGTTCAATGCATCAAATCTATTCTTGAGATGGCCTCTAAATTCAGGTGGGATACACTCAAGGTGGTACTTTGACTCTTATGGACTTGTTCTAATTTTCTTCAGCTTCAAATTGAACTCGAATGTGAGCAATTCATGGTCTGTTCCACAGCTGGCTGCTGACGTTGTTCTGATGGAAGATATTGAGCTTTTCCATCTTATCTTTCCACAGATGTAGTCAATTTGATCCCTGTGTATTCTATCTGGTAACGTCCATGTGTGTAGTTGCCGTTTATGTTGTTGAAAAAAGGTATTTACAATGAAGAAGTCATTGGTCTTGCAGAATTTTGTCATTTGATTTCCAGCATCATTTCTATCACCAAGGCCATATTTTCCAACCACCGATTCTTCTTCTTTGTTTCCAATTTTCACATTCCAAAGATCAATAATTATCAATACATCCTGATTGCATGTTTGATCAATTTCAGACTGCAGATGTTGGTAAAAATCCTCAATTTCTTCATCTTTGGTCTTAGTGGTTGGCACATAAAGTTGAAGAATAGTCGTATTAACTGGTCTTCCTTGTAGGTGTATGGATATTATCCTAACATTGACGGTGTTGTACTTCGGGATAGAACTTGAAATGTCTTTTTATTTTTGGCTTTAACAAACAAAAATTTAGTATAGTAGGCTAGAAGCCTGAATTCAGGGTGTCAGCTCCAGGAGAAGACTTTCTATCTCTGTCAGCTATGGAGGAAGGCCCTTGTCATCAATCTTCTCTTGGTCTAGGAGCTTTCTCTGTGCAGGAACCCTGGGTCCAAAGGACATGCTCTGTTCCCAGCACTGCTTTCATGGTGGTATGAGGTCCTCTCATCTCTCTGCTCGCGTCTCTCTTTTATATCTCAAAAGAGATTGGCTTAAAATACAACGTAATCTTGTAGATTGAATCCTGCCTCATTACCATAGCTTCCTCTAATCCCACCTCATTAACACCATAGAGATAGGATTTACAACACACAGGAAAAATCACGTCTGATGACAAAATGGTGGAAAATCACACAATACTGAGAATCATGGCCTAGCCAAGTAGACAGATATTTTGGGGCGACACAATTCAGTCCATGACAACCCTCAATGAGATGGATTGACACAGTGGCTGCAACAATGGGCTCAAGCTTAACAACAATTGTGAGGATGGTTGAAATGTTCTTTTCGAATGCAACACCATTCCTCTTCAATTTGTCATTCCTGGCACAGTAGGTTATATGATTGTCTGACTCAAATTGGCCAATATCAGTCCATTTTAGCTCATTAATGCCTAGGATACCAATGTTTATGCATTCCATTTCATTTTTGACGATTTCCAATTTTCTTAGATTCATACCTCATACATTTCACATTCTGATTATTAATGGATGTTTGCAGCTGTTTCTTCTCATTTTGAGTCATGCCACATCCATAAATGAAGGTCCCGAAAGCTTGATTCCATTCACATAATTTAGATCGACTCTACTTTGAGGAGGCAGCTCTTCCCCAGTCGTATTTTGAGTGCCTTCCAACCTGAGGGGCTCATCTCCCGGCACTATATCAGACAATGTTCCACTGATATTCACAGGGTTTTCACTGGCTGATTTTTTTTTTCAGAAGTAGAACGCCAGGTCCTTCTTCCTAGTCTGACTTGGTCTGGAAGCTCACCTGAAACCTATCCACCATGGGTGACCCTGCTGGTATTTGAATACTGATAACATAGCTTCCAGCATCACAGCAACGCGCAAGCCCCCACAGTATGACAAACTGTCGAATGCATGCCCTCAGGTTCCGGGGTTTTTATAGGCCAGCCCATGTACTTCTTGTCAATTACAAGAATAAAAAAAAAACCCATTGCCATCAAGTGGATTCCGACTCATACAAACCCTATAAGACAGAGTAGAACTGCCCCATAGGGTTTCCAAGGAGCGGCTGGTGGATTCAAACTGCCAACCTGTTGGTTAGCAGCCAAGCTCTTAACCACTATGCCACCAGGGCTCCTACAACTATATATATATATATATATATACAACCAATTGCTGTGGAATCGACTCTGACTCATGGTGACCTATGTGTGTCAGTGTAGAGCTATGCTCCATAGGATTTCCAATGACTCTGATCTTTCAGAAGTAGATTGCCAGGCCTTTCTTCTGTGGTACCTCTGGGTAGACTCAAACATCCAACCTTTCTGTTAGTAGCTGAGCATGTTAACCCATTTGCATCACCCAAGAACTCCATAAATATCTATATCCACATACATAGATAAGTATGTCTATCTGTCTGTGTGTGCACATATTTTCAAATCAAGGAATTATACTGTTTCATGGCCTGATTTTTCTCACTTAGTAATGCATCATAAAAAGCCTTTCTTGTCAAGACATGTAGGCCTACATTATCAATGAGTAGTTTCCAGTTTTTCACTATGTAAACATAGTTATAATGTATAACGAACATGCCTGTAATTAAATTTGTAATTATTTATTTAGGATAATTATCTAAAAGTAGAATTTCAAGGTCAAAGGGTATATACATTTTAAGATTTATGATATTACCTCTTTTCTGACAACATTGGGTATTATCACATAGTAATAGTAATATTAAAAAAACTACTACTAATAATATGAGCAGCCAACCCTTATTGAAATCTTAAGTATATGCCAGGCACTATTCTAATTATTTTGTACATATTGACCCTTTGATTCTCACCATGATTGTATGTGACAGATACTATGATTCCCATTTTACAGATGGGAAAACTGGGATAGAAAGACGTTAAGTAACTTGATTAAGGTTACGCTGCGAGTAAGTAGAGGAGTCCAGAATAGAACTGAGAGAGACAGTCACCTGTAATATTAAGAAACACAGTCTTTGTCATTTCGATGAAGCAAACAAACAGCTTTAAGGTTTTAAGTTTTAACACACTGCCTGAATTATACATATTTCCCAGTGTTTTCCAAACTTGTCCAGTACATCCCTCGTCCCTCATTCATCAATGCAAGTACCTTATCCAAGGAGTCTAATGCTGATTTCTTACCCTGGAAAAGACAAAATGCCAAATGTAAAACTTTTATTATTATTTTAAAAAATAGAAGTGTGATTTAAAACTACTCTAAAAGAAAGACAGTGCTTCCTCTTTGGCACCAGTGCCAACTATTGGTGGCAAGCCAGTGGAAATGCATTCTTACTTGGATACGGACTTCCTCGTGTCACCAAGTCTCACCTGAACCTTTCAGCTAGTTTCACATCCACTTTTTAATTGCAAGTGGTTGCAAGCAGGTGTCACTGGGAACTCATTAATATTGACATGGCCCTGTTTCTTGTATGTCTAATAGTGGTGACTACTTATGGGTACTACTTTCCCTTCAGCTTCTACCGCTGCAACTGCTTGAGCTTTTGCTCCATGTTCAAAAGAGCAGAGTGGCTAAGCAAACTCGACCTGAATTTGCACCTTGGTTTTACAAAATACAAACCGTGTGACCTTCGTAAGTTACTTAGCCTCTCCATGGCTTAGTCACCTCATCTGTGAAATGGAGATGATAAAAATAGCATCTAATTCTCTGGCATTTTGTGAGAATGAAATGAAAAAGCAGGTGTAAAACACTTAGAATGTGAGCTACTAATAGAAAGGCAGTGTTGCATGTATATAAAGAGCACAACTTTGGAGTCAAACTGCCTAGATTCAAATTTTGACCCTAACACTTTTTAACTGTGGACTTGGGTTCACTTACCCTCTCTATGCCTCATTTTCTTCATCTGAAAAATGGGGATAATAATAGTATCTCCTTCAAGGGTTTTTATGAGGATTCAATGAGTTAATTTTTATAGTGCTTAACAGTGCCTGAAATATAGTATTTGCTATTGTTGTTGTTGTTATGGTTATTACTATAAAGCACTACAAAGCCTACTTTAAAGAGGTTTATAAAACGTTGGTGAGGATGTGGAAAAGCTGGAGCCCTCACACATTGCTGATGGGAATGTAAAATCTGCAGCCACTGTAGAAAATGGTTTTGCAATTCTTCAAAATGTTAAAGAGAATTACCATAAAATCCAACAATTTCACTCCTAGGTATATGCCCCAAAGAATTGAAAGCAAGAATGCAAACAGATACCTGTACACCAATGTTCATTGTAACACTATTCCCAATAGTCAAAAGGCAGAAACAACTCAAGGGTCCATCAAGAGATGAATGGACAAACAAAATGTTGTATACACACACACACACACACATATACACACAATGGAATATTATTCGGCCTTAAAAAAGAATGGAGGATTCACACATGCTACAATATAGATGAATCTTGAAAACGTTATGCCAAGTAAAAGAAGCCAGTCACAAAGGACCACTTATCATATGATTTCATTTATGTGAAATGTCCAGAATAGGCAAATCCATAGAGACAGAAAGATTAGTGGTTTCCTGGCACTGGAGCAGGGAGGGAGGGAAAGCAGGAATGGGGAATGTCTGCTAATACTTACGCAGTTTTTTTTTCATGTGTGTGTGGTGATGAAAGTGTTATAAAATTAGATTGTGGTGATTGTTGCACAGCTCTGAATATACTAAAAACCACTGGAGTATATACTTAAAATGGGTAGATTTTATGGTACTTGTATTATACCATAATAAAGCCATTTTTTAAAGATGTTTGTATGCATTATAAGGGTTGAGTTCCCCTCATTCCACTTTGCCAGCAGCTTTGGTCAAATGAGATGGCATCTTATGAGGATACTCACAAGATGATGAGCAGATCAAGGACTGGTCCTTCTCCTAACTAGTATTAACCAGATCTCACTAGGGATCTTTATAATTAAGTCATCTGTTTTGAGTCTTACTACAGCCATGGGATACTCACTGTCCTATGGTCAACGGTATTCAGGATAATTTCATGCTGTAAATGAAAAATTATAGAGAGCAAGAACTTTGTTTATCTTGTTCCCTGTTATATCCATAGTGCCTTTCTGGCATATAATATGTGCTCAATAAATATATGGTGAATGAATAAATTGATGGATGGATGGACAGGCAGCATAAACTTTGGAAAGACTTTGAAACCAGAAGGACTTGGATTTAAATCTCATCTCCACTACTTGCTAGATATGCAACATTGAGCAAGTCATTTAAATTCTCTCAAACTCTTATAAAGTGGGAAACATACCTACTTCATAGGCATTAAGTTTTAACTGATATAATACACACTATATGATAACACGGAAACCCTGGTGGCATTGTGGTTAAGTGCTAGGGCTGCTAACCAAAGGGTCGGCAGTTCAAATCTGCCAGGTGCTCCTTGGAAACTCTACGGGGCAGTTCTACTTTGTCCTATAGGGTCGCTATGAGTTGGAATCGACTCGAGGGCACTGGGATTTTTGGTATATGATAACACAATCAATGCTAGTCTCCTTCACTTTTCTTCCACCAATCAGGGAAGCCCTGGGACACTAGAGTATTTGCTACTAAAACTATGATGAAAAATAGCTTTTTGTTAAGTCCTGTGGTGGCAATAAACATGGACATTGACACTTTCTTAAGCACAAATTTAATGTCCTGTGATATCTGCCCTCGATCATGGAAGCTGGCAGTGAAATTTGAGCCCATAAAATGCCAGAATTGGGAGAGCTCTTAGTAAGAGATCATCAAGTCCAAGCCCTACACTTGATAGAGAATACTCAAATGCCACAATCTTAGTGGGCCATTTGGAGACTCTGGCTTAACAAAAAAGAGTGGGCAAAGAAATAGCTGGCAAGGTGGATGGCAGACATCTGGAGGGACATCAGTGAGAAATTCCAGGAGTGATTAATTGTCCTCTTCCCCGGAAAAGTCCCTTATGATATCTGACAGCTTAATCACCACGGTCGTATTTTTACAGGGTGAGGCAAAGTTCACTGTATAAGAGAGAACCACTAGAGGAACAGGTGTTGATCTTCAGTCTTCTAAACATATTAGTCAAAGCAGAATGTCTGCAGCAGGAAAAGCAATCAGCATATCTGTCCAGGATCCTGCTTGCACTTCACTCGAGGACTAAATTTTAGTTTTTTTCATTAAGTTTGGGTTCTTGTTTTCACACGAAGGAAGTATCTGAATTTGTCTCCCCAGTGTCCAGTGAAAGGTGGTATACAACTGAAATAGGCAAATACTGTCTTTATTTATTAAGGTACTAAGTTGAGAACCAAGCTGTTAGCTAATGAAGGAAATAATTGGCTCATTTGGAAAGTAAACAAAGGATAACTAGTTTACTAACTTATCTTCTATACTTGAAAACTTCACGTGTGGTGGATATGTCTATTTATATTGCATGGAGAAAGTATATGTTACTGATTCTGTCTATTTATAAAATGCACAGAAGCATCAGGGTGATATTAGAAGATTAAGAGGAAAAATAACACTGAGAGGCAGTAGGTCCTAGTGGTTAAGAACACAGGCTTGTTTTACAGTCAAGACTCAAACCTAAGCTGATGTAGGAAGTAACCCAACATCTCTCTTACACACACACACACACGCACACACACACACGTACACATTCCACATATTCAGAAATGTCAGATATTTAAAGTATAAATGTATAGTTGAGCTGGAAAGCAAAAAAAGGAAACCTCCAGGTGCCAGAAACAAAGAAAATACCCAAAATGGTAAATAGGATGTGAAGGTTTGAGGCTCAGAGGAATAAGCAGACCAAATGTAGCTCTTAGGATCTAGGATTTTAACGCTTAAAAGAGGATAGCAATGGGCATTAGGGTGGCAATTCTGTGTATGGCGGAGAGCTAAAACTGGTATACTCAGGTGGGCTTCAGGGAAATGGAAAGGGTGTCCCTTTGGGGGGAAAAATAATCACTGGCCTAAGGACATCAATTATGTGGTCCCTGCTCCAGGTTATGGGTGGAAACAGAGTCAGCCTGAAAAATAAAACCCCCTAAATGATGTGGAGAAAAAAAAGAAGGGGAGAAAAAACATGGTAAACAGAATACAAAATAGCATATCAGTAGTCACAATAAATGTAAATGGATTAAAATAATCTATTTGAATAAGAGTCACTCAGATTGGATATTAAAAATTCATCTATATACTGTTTATAAGAAATATACCTAGAACATTATGACAGAAAAGTTAAAAAAAAAAGCAGGAGGAGATAGAAAAAGACATATCAGGCAAAATAGAGTTAAAGTGAAAGCGTTAATAAGGACAGAGAGACACATGACTTAAATGATGAAAATATAACAACCCACTAAGAAAAATATAATTTGTGTGCATCTAAAAATACAGCTCAAAAATGCTTAAAGTGAAAGTTGACAGACTTAAAATGAGATATAACCAAATCCTTATTCATACTGAGAGGTTTTAACATACCTCCTTCAGGAACTGATAGATAAAGTAGATAAAATTACTAGAGATATGTAAGATTTAATAAAAAAAAATTGAGCTAATATATAGGTATATAAAAAATCAGTGCACCCACCAAATGGAGAAAAAATATTCCTCTCAATCACATATAAAAAACTTGGAAAACTAGAACACATTCTAAGCCACAAAAATCTTAATCAAATAAAAAATATGAATATCAACATCATTTTTCAATATAATGCAATGAAATCAATAACCAAAGAAGCTCCTCAGAAAGCCATACACTTTGAAACTAGAAATATACACTTCTAAATATTCCATAGTTTAAAGGATAAATGCCAATGAAAATTATTAAATATTTAGAACTGAACAATAAAAAAGTACTACATAACAGAAGTTACAGCTTATAACTAGTCTAGTCGTAAGCTCCTGAGAGCTGGATGTTAAATTTCCAGGAGCTTTGTAAGCCAATTGTTAAATGGCTTGAAATCAACCATGGTAGGGGCATTTATACTATAGAAATCTGCAAACTACAAACCAGGGTTTTTAAATTTTTTTTTCTTTTTGAAAAATCAGTTTACCAAAACATCTCTGGCTAAAGTGTTAATTAGAAGGAAATATAAAGGTATAAATGCTTTTATTACAAAACAGGAAGCACTGAAAATTAATAAGCTAAATGATCAACTCAAGAAGGTAGAAAAGTAAGAGAATAAACCAGTGATGTGCTGGTTAATGTTTAACAACCAGATCTGTGAGTGTAGTTCCACTATGAACGTTGGTTGATATTTTCATTTATGTTAATGAGTAAGATGAAAGTGAAACAACAAAAACATATGTCAGAATTCAATTATTTGTCAATGACATGAGTTTTTTTTTTTTTTATTTGCTGACTCACACAATAGTTTCAAATACTGGCAGAACATTTCCTCAATTCAAAATGTAATAGCTACAGATATATCACAGTTTTAAGTCAATCTGCATTGTCAACATTTTATTCATGACTTTCTAAGTCTATACAATAACCAAAATAATAAATCAAGCCCTGATTTATGGCATTTACAGATTTCAGTGGTTTAAATACACTAACCATGGCCAATTTCAAGCTGCCAATGTTACATCACTGGGAAGAGATGGTAAAAAAAAAAAAAAAAAAAAACCTGTTGCATGCATTGATTCCAGAGACCCTACAGGCCAGAGTAGAACTGCCTATAGAATTTCCAAGGAGTGCCTGATGGATTTGAACTGCCAAACTTTTGGTTAGCAGACATAGCTCTTAACCACTATACCGCCAGTGTTTCCAAGAGATGCACAGTAGGACACCATTACATATTATTTCCACCACTCAGATACAATAGATGTAAATGAACTCCAAAACGCAAATAATAGTAAAATGTTGGAAAATAACTAAGAAACAATAGGGTTTTGAAAAGTTACCTTTGTTTTTAACATAATGTATTTGATTGTGATTTTATAGAATTTAATTTTTGATTTTTAATAATGGCTGCTTTTAACAACCAGATGGCAATTTTCCTGAAAATGTAACAATCCTCAATCACTAGCTGATACGAGCTGGCTCCAGCACACTGCTGGTAAACCTAAACAGTGTAACAGGAAAGAAATGATAAAGGTAAAAGCAGAAGTTAACAAAACAGGAAACAAACTATAGAAGTGATTAACAAAACTAAAACCTGGTTCTTTGAAAAGGTTAATGCAGTAGTCAAATCTTTGGCAAGACCAATGGAAAAAAAAGCCAAGGTACAAAAAAAATTAGGAATATAAGATGCGACAAATGTCTACATACAGAGAATTTTAAAGTATTAGAGAATACTATGAACAACTTTATACCAATGATTTATGCCAATTATTTGAAGGAATAAATAATTTCTAGAAAAAAAAATTGGATAAAATTGACTCACGAAGAAATAGAAAATATGAATATTCTAATAACTATTAAAGAAATTCAATTAGTAATTGAAAATAGCTCTCCAAAAAAGGATCCAAGCCCAGGAAGTTTTTGTAGCTGAGTTTTAGCAAGCTTTCTTTAAGGAACTGATAATACTATCTTTCACAAACTGTTCTAGAGAATTCAAAAAGAGGGGAAGGTACCTATCTCATTTTGTGAACTGATAGAACCTTGACACTAAAACTGAAAAAAAAAACTATATGCGCTGATCACACTTGTGAAAGAAGATGAAAAACCCTAAAATAAAAAAAATAAATAACAAACCAAATTCATCAGTGTAAACACACAATGATAATCATCACCACCAAGTTTATCTGGGGATGCAAGGATGATGCAACATTAGGAAATCCATCAAGACACTGCATTAACAGATTCACTGAGCATCAGCCATTGTTTTTTCCAAGGCAAGGTAAAGGGGAAACTAAAGGGGCCTGATTTATACAGAGTTGTGTAGATGGTTAATAGAATATCAATATCGCATCCTGGAAGGGATGGCAGAGAATAGGTCCACTCTTAAGGATCTTAAGGATGTATGAGTGGTGGCCCTTATCATAAAAAAAAAAAAAAAAACAGTGCTGGCTCTTATCATATCTCTATTTAATTCACTAGCCTGCTTCCTGAAAAATCTAGTTGGATTCTGGAAAATGACTGTAGACTACAAGAAGTTCAATTAAGTAGTAGCCCCATTTGCCGGTGCCATGTGAAACACATATCTTTGCTAGAGGATATTAATGTGGCCTCAAGTATATAGTCGTGACTATTTATTTGGAAAGTGTGCTTTCTTCCATTCCAATCACAAAAGAGCATCAGAAACAGATTGCGTTCATACAGAATGAACAAAAATACCCATTTACTATTTTGCCCCAAGTCTATGTTAACTCTTCTGCTTTCTGTCTAATATAGTCTGAAGAGATCTGGACTGTCTGTACATTCCTCTGGATATCACATAGAATCATTACATTGTTAACATCATGCTGATTGGACAGGATGAACAAGGGGCACACTAGAGGCCTTGGTACGATGTGTGTGCTACAGAGGATAAAAGATAAATCCTATGAAGATTCAGGCACTTTGGTAAAGTTTTTAGATATTCAGTGATCAAGGGCATGCCTTCCATAGCAAAAGAAAACTTTGCAGCATCTTGTTCTCCTTACCACAAAAAAAGTAAGCACAATACCTGATAGGATTCTTTTAGTTCTTCTAGAGGCAAAACATTCCACAGTGGCCCATATACTAGGTGACACAGAAGGTTGCCAGCTTTGAGTGGCCCATGTTGAGAATATATCTGGACTCATGGATAGTACCCAGTGGCCTGCCACCTGGTCAAAGGCCTCAAAGGAAAAAGACTAGAAGATCAGAGAAAAGTACATCTGGCGTACAGGCAAGTGGTTGGACATATGGGAGTGGGTACATAATGTGAAGGCTTTTGTACCACACATTAATGCTTCAGAAAGCAGAGGTTATAGATGAAGATGAAGAGAATTTAGAATGGGTAGTAAAGGAAGAAGGAGTTCTGGTGATGCAGTGGTTAAAGTACTCTGCTGCTAACCTAAAAATTGACAGTTTGAACCTACCAGCTGCTCTGCAGGAGAAAGATATAGCAGTCTTCTTCCATAAAGATTTACAGCCTTGGAACCCTTATGGGGCAGTTCTACTCTGTCCCATAGGGTTGCAGTGAGTTGGAATTGACTTGACAGCAATGGGTTAGTACAAGAGGGAGAAGAAGAGTGCCAGTTGATGCTGAGACCAATTCCACAATGGAGGCTATCATTCATCCAGAGCTTTGAACCAGTTGAAACCAAGTCAGTCATGCCCAACAAGGTGGAAACAGAACAGACATTTACAATTTGGGTGATTCAGAATGATAACCAGAACAGGAAAATTTACAGGTCAAAGCCTGGGAATGGGAAACTCAGAAGGGGTATAGCAAGCCGTTTTAGGAGCCTGATGCGTGAGATTGGATTATTGACAGGACTGTGGAGAGCAACACACATTCCAAGTGGTCGGCCACCATCTTTGAACAGGCACCGTTGTTTCCAACTCTGCTCAAAGACCGAGGGGCAAGAGATTTGGTTGCTATGCAACATATTCACTGCTCTTGTTTTCTAAAAGGGAGATTAGGTTTCTAGCAGGGCTTCGACCTGTAATTTTTCCTGTTCTAGTTATCGTTCCAGTTCACCCAAATTTTAAGAGTTCAGGTCTGCTCTGGTTTTGCTTCCTCAGCCATGACTGAACCAGGAAGAAGAGGTTTGAAGCCCTGCATTCATCCTACTAACTTCCCTTTTCCAAGTCCCCAAATGTGTATGGAGAAGTGGACCCATATGCCATGAAAGTGTGCCTCCCAGATCTGTCTTGAAGAAAGAACTTATCAATCACCTGTGAGGAGTGTAGCTAGCTAATGGCCTCCAGCTGCAGCACCTTTAGAATCAGTTTTAATGCTTTAGCAAAGATCACAAATCTTTTGGGGTAAACCTCAGATAATGACTGAGTATGGGCTCACAATTTCTGGGCAATGTGGAAATCCTTTACCATCAGTAACTGTGCAAGAGCTCCCTATTGGTCTGACAGAAGCTTTCTCAGAGCTTTATTGCGGCCTGAGTCTATTCCTACTTAATCTTCCTTCCTTTCCTCTTTCCTCTAGTGTTAGACCTGCATCACAGCCTGAAAGATTTTCTTTCCTACTCCTGTTGCCCTTCCTCTTTATCTTTCATAGGTGTTACCCCATTAAACACTTTGCCCTTGTAATCCTGTCTTAGTCTCTTTTTCCCAGGAAACCCAACTAACACAACCAGTAATAGCCAACTGGAAAATGTAATGGAGTATTTCATTCAAATTACCAACAAAAAGCATAAGTACCTACGGCATAAATAGATCACAAGATGTATAAAATCTTTATTCAGAATATTATAAAAGTTTATCAAAGGACATAAAAGAAGACCTGAATAAATTGAGAGATATACCATGTCAGTTCTCCTAAGACCCATCCATAAATATCACCACCAAGCACAATCCTAACAGCATTATTGGTAGAACTTGACAAATTGATTCTAAAATTTGTATAGAAAAATGAATGTCCATAAACAGCCAAGTTAATTCTAGAAAGCCAAAGAGGAAGAGCTTGCCTACCAAATGTACCAAATAAGCTATGGCTTATTATAAAATCATAGTAATCAAAATAATGTAGTACTGGCACAGGAATGGTCAAATAAGGCAACGAAACCAAAAAGAAAGCCCAGTGATAGGCTCATGTGTATATTGGAATTTGGCATATGGTTACAGATCAGTGCAGAGAGGATAGACAGTGCAGTACGTGGGGTTGGGATAATTGACTTTACATATGGGGACAAATTTACTAGACCCCCTATCTCTCACCATACAGAAAAATACATTCTACATATATTAAAAATCTAAATAAAACAAAATTTAAAATTATTAGAAGAAAATATAGGTGAATATTGTAATCTCAGGATTTCTTAAACAAGGCACACACGCAGAAAACAAATCAAGGAAAGATGGATAGAGCTGACAAATAAAAATTTAAAACTTTGATATAATATTAGACATCACATATAGTGAATTTCATTTTACTTAGATTCACAATTAATGCCCATGGAAGCATCACTCAGGAAATCAAACGACATATTGCATTGGGCAAATCTGCTGCAAAAGAACTCTTTAAAGTGTTAAAGAATAGATGTCAGGATTGGAGGAAGACTTATTAATAACTTGTGTTATGCAGATGACACAACATTTGCTGCTGAAAGTGAAGAAGACTTGAAGCACTTACCAATGGAGATCAAAGACCACGGCCTTCAGTGTGGATTACACCTCGACATAAAGAAAGCAAAAATCCTCACAACTGGACCAATAAGCAATATCATGATAAACAAAGAAAAGATTGAGGTTGTCAAGGATTTCATTTTACCTGGATCCACAATCAACACCCAAGGAAGCAGCAGTCAAGAAATCAAACTATGCATTGCACAGGGCAAATCTGCTGCAAAAGATCTCTTTAAAGTGTTAAAAAGCAAAGATGTCACATTGAGGACTAAGGCACACCTGACCCAAGCCATGGTATTTTCAGTCAACTCACATTCGTTGAAAGCTGAACAATGAATAAGGAAGACTGAAGAAGAATTGATGCCTTTGAATTATGGCGTTGACGAAGAAAATTGAGTATACCATGGACTGCCAAAAGAAAGAGCAAATCAGTCTTGGAAGAAGTACAGCCAGAATGCTCCTTAGAAGTGAGGGTGGGGAGACTTTGTCTCATGTACTTTGGACATGTTATTGGGAGGGACCAGTCCCTGGAGAAGGACATCATGTTTGGTAAAGTGTGTGTGACCCCACATAGGGTCAGTGAAAAAGAGGAAGACCCTTGACAAGAAGGATTGACACAGTGGCTGCAACAATGGGCTCAAACATAACAATGATCGTGAGGATGACACAAGACTTGGCAGTGTTTTGTTCTGTTGTACATAGGGTCCCTACAAGTCGGAACCAACTAGACGGCACCTAACAACAAAAACAACCGCATATAAAGTGAAAAGTCAATCAACACACTGGGAGAAAGTATTTGCAAGTATGTAATAACAAAGACTATTCATAATATATAAAAAACTTCTAACAATCAGTTAGAAAAATAGAAGCATCCTAATAGAAAAGTAATGGACAAATGTTACAAATAGAAAAAGTCACTTAAGAAGAAGCCTGATTGGCCACACACACACACAAAACAGAGAGAGATTCAATTTTATTTGTAATCAGGTAAATTAAATTAAAAAATAAAAACAAGATACTATTTGATACCCATCAGATCGGCAAAGTGTAAAAGGGTGGAAATGTAAGGTAGTACAACAACTTTGAAGAGCAATTTGGACTTTCTAGTAAAATTAAAAATATGCATGCCATACAAATCAGCGATTCCACTTTCGGATACATACTATAAAGAACTTCTGATATATATGTACCGGTAGATGCATACAGGGATGTTTATTGCAGCACCTTTCTTAATGGTGAAAAATAGGAAACAACCTTATTTTGTATCAATATAGGAATGCACATATAAATTGTGGTATATTCATACAATAAAATTAATGAGTTAGGCCTGTGTGTATCAATATGCACAAATCTCAAAAACATAATATTGAATGAAAAAAGCAAATTTACTATTGTATCACTTACATACAAGTTTCTTAAACCTATAAAAATACTACATATTATTTGTGGATACATGCATTTGTAGTAAATGTATAAATCAAACTCAAAAGATATATACCAAAGTTATGGTAGAAGTTGCTTTTAAACACTAACTAGACAACAAATAAGTGGTAACTTTGGTGAAGGGTAAGACAGTACACAATACTTGGGAAGTCAGCACAACTTTAGAAAGGCAAGGTCATGGAAACTTCATAGACATATGCAAACTCCCTGAGGACCGAGTTACTGGGAGGGGCTGGGGACCATGGTCTTGGAGGACATCTGTCTCAATTGGCAAAACATAGCTTATAAAGAAAATGTTCTACATCCTACTTTGGTGAGTAGTATCTGGGGCCTTAAAAGCTTGTGACAACCATCTGGTCCCACCCTATCTGGAGCAAG
The DNA here is from genome assembly GCF_024166365.1 of Elephas maximus indicus. Classification (NCBI taxonomy): domain Eukaryota; kingdom Metazoa; phylum Chordata; class Mammalia; order Proboscidea; family Elephantidae; genus Elephas; species Elephas maximus. Next base: position 47,123,824 of record NC_064846.1, read on the forward strand.
GGAGAATGAAGAGAACAAAAGACACAAGGGAAAGACTAGTCCAAAGGACTAATGGATGAGAACTACCACCGTCTCTACCAGACTGAGTCCAGCACAACTAGATAGTGCCTGGCTACCACCACTGACTGCTATGACAAGGATCACAATAGACTGTCCCAGGCAGAGCTGGAGAAAAATGTAGTACAAAACCCAAACTCACACACACACACAAAAAAAGACCAAACTTGCTAGTCTGACAGAAACTGGAGAAACCCTGAGAGTATGTCTCCTGGACATCTTTTTAACTCAGTACTGAAGTCACTCCTGAGATTCACCCTTCAGCCAAAGATTACAACCCAGTGCTGTCCTATAAAACAAACAATAATACACATAGTTCATAGTTCAACAATGTATACAAAACTAAATGGGCACACCAACAAGGACAAGAAGGCAGGAAAAAAACAGTCCCGTTACCTTGAGTTGATTCCGACTCATAGGGACCCTACCGGACAGAGTAGAACTACCCCAAGGAGCGGTTGATGGATTTGAACTGCCAACCATTTGGTTAGCAGCTGTAGCTCTTAACTACTATGCTGCCAGGGTTTCCAAGAAGGCAGGAGGCTACAGAAAAGTTGGACAAATGGAAATGGAGAACTCAAGGTCGAGAAGGGGAGAGTGTTGACAAGCCATGGCATTGGCAACCAATGTCACAGAACAATATGTATAGTAATTGTTTAATGAGAAACTAATTTGCTCTATAAACCATCTAAAACAGTTTAAAAAAAAAGAAATTGCTTTTAAAATGGGAGGGGATTAGATTTGCAGAAGGTTACAAAGGGAATGACAATTTTTTCAGTAATATTTTACTTATATATTTAAAGTTCCAAAGTAAATTTGTGAATTTGGAGTAGTAGTTACATAAATGTTATATTACTCTATGTACTTTTCTGAAGCTTTCAATTTATCTTGCTTCTCAAAAAATACAGGCAAAAGAATTATAGGCTCTAGAGTCTGACAGATCTAGGTTAGAATTTCAGTTCTGCTGAATATTAGCTGTATAACCTTGAATAGTTTTTTTAACCTCTCTGAGCCTCTGTTTCCTTATTTTGTAAATTAAGATATCTCATACAGTTTCTGTGAAAATTAAATAAGATAGTGCCTGGCACATAGTATAATAGTAGCTGTTATTGTTAGAGATTCATGGAGCTGAATGTATCCTCAAATTGTGCAGAGAACTAGCTTTTCCAATAGCTTAATCCTGTATTTAGTTCCTCATCCAAATGAATGCTTTCTCTTTACAATAATTATGCCATTTACTCTGGTTTGAACCCTTGTGTAGTTGAAGAGCAAGTTCATCTCCAGAGTAACACTTTAAGAGCACTGGACTAGGAGTCTAGAAACCTGGGTTCTAGTCACAGCTCTACCACTAAGAAAGTGGATGCCCTTGAACACTTAGTTTTGTGTCTCATCTAACAGGATAATAATTCTTACTCTACCCACCGCACGAGATTGTTGTGAGGGCAGTATAATGTGTCCATTCATGCAGTATAATGTGCCCACTAATGATTTGAAAGTTTAAAGGGCTCTATAAATAGAAGGGATTAATATTTGCTTGAAGAAATGTATTGTTATCTCTTAGCCTTCTGCACTCAAGTCTAATATGTCTCTAACCTCTTCATATTCCTATGAAAATGTGGAGGCTAGTAACATATTTATTCATGAATTCATTCCACAAACATGAACTGAGAGTCTACTTTCTGTCAAGCACTCTATTAGGTGTTCACGGAACAAAGAAGCTTAAAGTTTAACAGAAAAACCAAAAAAAAAAAAAAACCACCAAACCCACTGCTGTCGAGTCGATTCCGACTCATAGCGACCCTATAGGACAGGGTAGAACAGCCCTGTAGAATGTCCAAGGAGCGCCTGGCAGATTCAAACTGCTGACCTTTTGCTTAGCAGCCGTAGCACTTAACCACTACGCCACCAGGGTTTCCAATAGAAAGACACATGTGAAAAATAAATTTGTTATAATGTGGTGTGTTGGGTATATATATATATATATATATATATATATAAAATATGCTATGAAAATCCTCACAACTGGACCAATAAGCAACATCATGATAAATGGAGAAAAGATGGAAGTTGTCAAGGATTTAATTTTACTTGAATCCACAATCAGTGCCCATGGAAGCAGCAGTCAAGAAATCAAAAAATGTATTGCATTGGGCAAATCTGCTGCAAAAGCAAAGATGTCACCTTGAGGACTAAGGTGTGCCTGACCCAAGCCATGGTATTTTCAATCACCTCATATGCATGTGAAAACTGGACTATGAATAAGGAAGACTAAAGAAGAATTGATGCCTTTGAATTACGGTGTTGGCGAAGAAAAGCAAACAAGCCTGTCTTGGAAAAGTATAGCCAGAATGCTCCTTAGAAGCGAGGATGGCAAGACTTTGTCTTATGTACTTTGGACATCGTGCTTGGTAAAATACAGTAAGTCCCTGAACAAGATGGGTTGACATCGTGCCTGCAACAATGCGCTCAAGCATAGTAACAATTGTGAGGATGGTGCATGACCAGCAGTGCTTCATTCTGTTGTACGTATGGTCGCTATGAGTCGGAACCAACTCGATGGCACCTAACAACAACAACATCAGATTACTGGATTTCCTATTGGGAATCTCTCAGTTTCGTTAGAGAATGTCTTTTCCATGGACTGCCAAAAGAACGAACAAATCTGTCTTGGAAGAAGTACTACCAGGATGCTTCTTACAAGCAAGTATGGCGAGCTGAGTCTTACATACTGTGGACACTTTATCAGGAAAGATCACTCCCTGGAGAAGGACATCTTGCTTGGTAAAGTAGAGGGTCAGTGAAAAAGAGGAGACCCTCAATAAGATGGATTGACACAGTGGCTCCAACCATGGTCTCAAGCATAGCAACGATTGTGAGGATGGCACAGGACCTACAGCGTTTTGCTCTATTGTACATAGGGTCGCTACGAGTTGCAACTGAGTCGATGGCACCTAACAACAACAACAACCATAGGAACACAGATGAAAAGAGGGATTATAGGGAGTACCCTGGAAGGCTACATAGATAAGGCGACGTAAGTACTGGACTTGGAAGAATGAATAGGAAATTTCCATGTGGAGAAATGAAGATCATTTCATGCAGAGGGAATAGCATAAGCATAAGCAACTGGATAGATGATGGCGCCTTCATCGAGAAAAGGAAAATATAGGAGGAGCAGAGAGGGTAGGTAGTCATTATGGGCCTTTGGACATGTTGTTTTCAGATAGCTATGGGACTTCCAAATGAAGATGTTCCGGTAGGCATTTGAATATACAGAAAGAGATTTTGGTTGAATATACAGAGAGAGCAAAAAGATGGTAGCTGGAGTAATGAAAATGGGTGAAATTGGCCAGTGTGCAGAATAAGATGAGGTATTAGGACAGAGCCCTGACGAATACCAACATTTAATCACTAGGCTGAGGAGGAGGATTGAGCAAAAGAAACCGAGGACAAGCTAGAGACATATGATGAGAACTGGGAGAAACTTTGTCACAGAAGACAAGAAAAGAGAATATTTCAAGGAGGAAGTAGTCAACTGTGTGAAATGCTTGAGACTGAAAAAATTGAGCAAAGTGAGGACTGGCAAGTTATTGAATACTTAATTTTTGCTTGCAATTGTTTTGACACAAAGGACCCTGAAAATATCAAACCTGAAGCTAGAGAAGGCACTAGCAGTCACTTTCTGGTTTTCCACCCATTGGTCACTAATATAGGACTTTCTCCCAAATTTACCAGTTACTGTGTGTGCTCCAACAGCTTAGTTTACCTCTTGCCCCTGAGCTGCCCAGACAAGGAAATTACCTGGCTACTTGCTGGAACACTTGTAATCAATTCAAACAAAAAAGAAAATCAAAAGTTTAGTCCCTAATGGAATTGACTATTCAGGCCTCCCCAGGGTACAGAAGTTTATGTGCTGGGCCTGGACTATGTTAAGAAAATTAAAACTGGGTCTGTAACAGAAGGGCCAAAGTGTCAACTCACTAAAAGCAGAAAACTCCACTTGCAACACAGATGCCCACTCTCATACTGGTTTATGACGAGAGAAAGTAAAGATTTATAATATGCTTTTCACAAAGTCCTGACAGCCGCTGAACTGGGACCTCTGGGGCCCAGCCCAGAGGTTCTACCTCATTACCCAGGGAGAGAGGACAAAGGGGAGACCCATTCAGTGGTTAGTCACAGAACAGGTCTTGTCTTTAGGAGGACCACCTCTCACACATTGTAGCTGGACTTCTTGAGCTCTGTGATTTGAGTTTTTTTGATATTTACACCAGAATCAAAGTAAGAAGGAAGGTGGCTCCTCAGATTGGAACAATTGTCATGTACCAACTTTAGATAAATTGTTTACAGTCACTCTGCTGTATAGCCAAGATAAATGAGGTTATGCTGCAGTAACACCCACCAAGTCCACTGCCCTTGAGTTGATTCTGACTCATAGTAACACCATAGGACAGAGTAGAACTACCCCATAGAGTTTCCAAGGCTGTAAATGTCTATGGAAGCAGACTGCCACATCTTTCTCTTGTGGAGTGGCTGGTGGGTTCGAACCACTGACCTTTCAGTTAGCAGCCGAGCGCTTAACCATGGCACCACCAGGGCTCTTTCTGCAGTAACAAGCAATCCTGAAACCTCAGTGGCTTATAGAAACAAATGTTCATTTCTTGTTCATACTATTTGTCCAGAATAGGTCAGTTGGAGATCAGTGAGAAGGTTTATAATCATGGTAGATCTTAGGTGTCCTCATTCTGGGTTCTGGGCTGATAGAGTAGGAACCATCTGGAATGATATCAGTCAGCACAGCATATGGTAAAAAAGAAAGAGGCAAAGCCAGCGCTGGCTTTTCAAGTTTCCACCTAGAAGAGACACATGCCACTTCTGCTCAATTTTATTGTCTAAAGCAAGTCATATGTCTAAGTCTGATATTAAAGGTGTGGGGAAGTATAATTCTTCAGTATGCAGAGATATCGTAGGGAGCGACACTGAATATGGGTGAACAATATAACAGTCTACCAGAGAAACTACAGCATTAAGAGTTGAACCTTGAATAGATTACCTAATAGGTACTATCTGAACACAAAGGTCTACATAGCTGTAACAAAAAATCCACCGGCCCACTGGGTGGCTACATAAAAATAAACAAACAAACAAACCCATTGCAATCGAGTTAATCATGACCTATACTGACCCTACAGGAGAGAGTAGAACTGCCCCACAGGGTTTCCAAGGATGTAGTCTTTTTTTTTTTTTTGCATTTTGAAAAAATTTTTTATTGTGCTTTAAGTGAAAGTTTACAAATCAAGTCAATCTGTCCCACAAAAACTTATATATATACCTTGCTACATATTCCCAATTGCTCTCCCCCCAATAAGACAGGCCGCTCCCTCCCTCCCCTCTCTCTTTTCATGTCCATTTCGCCAGCTTTTAACCCCCTCTACCCTTTCATCTCCCCTCCAGGCAGGAGATGCCAAAATAGTCTCAATTGTCCACCTGATCCAAGAAGCTCACTCCTCACCAACATCCCTCTCCAACCCATTGTCCAGCCCAATCCCTGTCTGAAGAGTTGGCTTTAGGAATGGTTCCTGTCCTGGGCCAACAGAAGGTCTGGGGGCCATGACCACTGGGGTCCTTCTAGTCTCAGTCAGACCATTAAGTCTGGTCTTTTTACGAGAATTTGGGGTCTGCAACCCACTGCTCTGCTCCCTCAGGGGTTCTCTGTTGTGTTCCCTATCAGGGCAGTCATCAGTTGTAGCCGGACACCATCTAGTTCTTCTGGTCTCAGGCTCATGTAGTCCTGGTTTATGTGGCCCTTTCTGTCTCTTGGGCTCATAATTACCTTGTGTCCTTGGTGTTCTTCATCCTTCTTTGCTCCAGTTGGGAATGCTTTCAGGTTCTCTCCATTTAGGGTGATGTTGGCTGTTGGCTTTGTATAAATGCCCTTTACTACATTCAGGAATTTTCCTTCTATTACTATTTTGCTGAGAGTTTTTATCATGAATGAGTGTTGAACTTTGTTAAATGCCTTTTCTGTATCAATTGACAAAATCGTGTGATTCTTGTCCTTTGTTTTATTTATGTGGTGGATTACATTAATTGTTTTTCTAATGTTGAACCATCCCTGCATACCTGGTATGAATCCCACTTGGTCATGGTGAATTATTTTTTTGATGTGTTGTTGAATTCTATTGGCTAGAATTTTGTTGAGGATTTTTGCATCTACATCCATGAGGGATATAGGTCTATAATTTTCTTTTCTTGTGGTGTCTTTACCTGGTTTTGGTATCAGGGAGATAGTGGCTTCATAGAATGAGTTTGGTAGTATTCCGTCCTTTTCTATGCTCTGAAATACCTTTAGTAGTAGTGGTGTTAACTCTTCTCTGAAAGCTTGGCAGAACTCTGCAGTGAAGCTGTCAGGGCCAGGGCTTTTTTTTTGTTGGGAGTTTTTTGATTACCTTTTCAATCTCTTCTTTTGTTATGGGTCTATTTAGTTGTTCTACCTCTGTTTGTGTTAGTTTAGGTAGGTAGTGTGTTTCTAGGAATTCATCCATTTCTTCTAGATTTTCAATTTGTTATAGTTTTTCATAGTAATCTGATATGATTCTTTTAATTTCAGTTGGGCCTGTTGTAATATCGCCCTTCTCATTTCTTATTCTGGTTATTTGCTTCCTCCCCTGTTTTTCTTTTGTCAGTTTGGCCAGTGGTTTATCAATTTTGTTGACTTTTTCAAAAAACCAACTTTTGGTCTTGTTAATTCTTTCAATTATTTTTCTGTTTTCTATTTCATTTAGTTCAGCTCTAATTTTAATTATTTGTTTTCTTCTGGTGCCTGTGGGTTTCTTTTGTTGCTCTCTTTCTATTTGTTCAAATTGTAGGGATAATTCTTTGATTTTGGCCCTTTCTTCATTTTGGATGTGTGCCTCGGAGCACCGCTTTTGCTGTGTCCCAAAGGTTCTGATAGAAAGTGTTTTCATTCTCATTGGATTCTAACGAATTTCTTTATCACATCCTTAATGTCTTCTATAATCCAGTCTTTTCTGAGTAGGGTATTGTTCAGTTTCCAAGTGTTTAATTTCTTTTCCCTGCTTTTTCTGTTATTGATTTCCACTTTTATGGCCTTATGGTCAGAGAAGATGCTTTGTAATATTTCAATGTTTTGGCTTCTGCTAAGGCTTGCTTTATGACCTAATATGTGGTCTATTCTAGAGAATGTTCCATGTGCACTAGAAAAGAAAGTATAGTTGGTTGCTGTTGGTTGGAGTGTCCTGTATATGTCTACAAGGTCAAGTTGGTTGATTGTGGCATTTAGATCTTTTGTGTCTTTATTGAGCTTGTTTCTGGATGTCCTGTCCTTCACGGAAAGTGGTGTGTTGAAGTCTCCTACTATTATTGTGGAGCTGTCTATCTCACTTTTCAATGCTGATAGAGTTTGTTTCATGTATCTTGCAGCCCTGTCATTGGGTGCATAAATATTTAATATGGTTATATCTTCTTGGTGTATTGTCCCTTTAATCATTATATAGTGTCCTTCCTTATCCTTTCTGATGGATTTAAAGTCTATTTTGTTAGAAATTAATGTTGCCACTCCTGCTCTTTTTTGATTGTTGTTTGCTTGATATATTTTTTTCCATCCTTTGAGTTTTAGTTTGTTTGTGCCTCTAAGTCTAAGGTTGTCTCTTGTAGACAGCATACAGAGGTATCTTGTTTTTCAATCCATTCTGCCACTCTCTGTCTCTTTATTGGCGCATTTAGTCCATTGACATTCAGGGTAATTATGGATAGGTATGAATTTAGTGCTATCATTTTGATGTCTTTTTTTGTGTGTTGACAGTTTCTTTTTCCCACTTGATTTTTTGTGCTCAGTGTATTTTCTTTATATATTGTCCTTTCCTCATATTTGTTGTTGTTGATATTGTTCCTGCTGAGTCTGTATTTATCCCTCGTATTTTATTTTCATGAGTAGGATAGTTTGTCTCCTTTGCGGTTACCTTATTATTTACCCCTATTTTTCTAAATTTAAAACTAACTTTTATTTCTTTGTATCACTGTATCCTCCTCTCCATATGGAAGGTATATAATTACATTTCTTTTTTTTTTTTTGTCCCTATTTATTATTTTAATATTATCTTCTTTTATATAATAACATCGCTGTTATGCTCTTTTGGGCTTTTTTTTAAATATAATCTTGCTTTGTTTTTTTTTGGATTTCCCTGTCTGGGTTGACTTCTGGTTGCTCTGCCCAGTGTTCTAGTCTTGGGTTGATACCTGATATTATTGATTTTCTAACCAAAGAACTCCCTTTAGTATTTCTTGTAGTTTTGGTTTGGTTTTTACAAATTCCCTCAACTTGTGTTTATCTGGAAATGTCTTAATTTCACCTTCATATTTAAGAGACAGTTTTGCTGGATATATGATTCTTGGCAGGCAATTTTTTTCCTTCAATTTTTTAAATATATCATCCCATAGCCTTCTTGCCTGCATGGTTTCTACCGAGTAGTCCGATCTTATTCTTATTGGCTCTCCTTTGTAGGTGACTTTTCGTTTATCCCTCGCTGCTCTTATAATTCTCTCTTTATCTTTGGTTTTGGCAAGTTTGATTATAACATGTCTTGGTGACTTTCTTTTAACAACTACCTTATGTGGAGTTCGATGAGCATCTTGGATAGATATCTTCTCATCTTTCACAATATCAGGGAAGTTTTCTGTCAACAAATCTTCAACAATTCTCTCTGTATTTTCTGTTATCCCTCCCTGTTCTGGTACTCCAATCACTCGTAGGTTATTTCTCTGGATAAGAGTCCCACATGATTCTTAAGGTTTCCTCATTTTTTTTAATTCTTTTATCTGATTTTTCTTAAATATATTAGTGTCAAGTGATTTATCTTTGAGTTCAGAAATCCTAGCTTCTACTTGCTCAATTCTGCTCCTCTGACTGTCTATTGAGTTGTCTACTTCTGTAATTTTATTGTTAATCTTCTGAATTTCTGATTGCTGTCTGTCTATGGATTTTTCCAGCTTATTAAACTTTTCATTATGTTCCTGAATAATCTTTCTAATTTCTTCAGGCGCTTTATCTGTGTGTTCCTTGGCTTCTTCTGCGTATTGCCTCATTTCCTTCCTGATGTCTTGAAGGGTTCTGTATATTAAGCTTTTGTATTCTGGCTCTGGTAGTTCCAGGAATGCACTTTCATCTAGAAGATTCCTGGATTCTTTGTTTTAAGAGCCTGTTGAGGTGATCATGGTCTGTTTCTTTATGTGACTTGATATTGACTGTTGTCTCTAAGCCATCTATAAGTTATTGTATTAGTTTATGCTTGCTTACTGTGTTGTAACTGCTTGCTTTGCTTTGTTTTGGTATACCCCTATGGGTTGCTTGAGTGAGCTAGCTTGATAATTTTCTCCTTTGGAGCTCTGGTGTCCTGTCCACAGCTGGCTAGAGCTGTTATCAGGCATATCAGTCTAGGAGTCCATTCAGTTTTCTTGTATGAATTCAGCTTTGGTTTCCAGGTAGCTGATCATCAAGTGTGTGGTACAGGCTCTGTCCTACAGTCTTAGAGGGGCAGGGGTGATTGGTGTATACACCGGAATCTGATGGCAGCAGGGGGCCACGCTCTGAACAAGGCAGGGGGCTGAGAACCGACCCCCAAGTGTCTCTGAGGAAAACGCATCTCTGTTCCCTAGAGCGTGCTGGTGGTTGGGTTCTGCAGAGGGACCATGGGCACCCAAATAAGGACTGGGAGGTACCAGTTATCTTTGGACCCCTGCCATGGGTGGCTGGGTGACCTGAGTGTACCTACCAGTCCTTAGGTCCCTGATGTGGGTAGGTGAGGACCTTGTTTAATAGGCAAAACAATGTCAAATGTCAAACACCCATCTCTCCACTGCACGGCTGAAATGGTTGGAGTTTGCCAACAGGGGCCTATTGTCCTGAAATAGGCCCACACAGGTCCATGTAGAAGGGAAAGGTGCTCAAGGTTCATGGAGTGTTTATGCCTGGACGGGAGCCGCTTCTGTCCTGAGCTCCCCCGGTTAATGGAGCTGGCAAATTACCATTCCCCCCTCCCGTTGCAAACTTTTTCCTTCCCCAACGCCCACGAGGATGGCTCTAGGTGCTCACCAGGGTCTATCTCAGGCCCAGGGATTCAGCAGCTGAAGCTGGCTTGGGGTGGAGGGGGCATGGTAAAATATACGCAGGTACTTAGCTTTCACCACGAACACCATTCTTCTCAGGTTCCAGAGGTGTGAGTGGGCTGTGTGGCTGGCTGCTTCTGCCTGAGGAAACTGTGGCTGAACGCTAGTACCAGCCCGCCGCCAGCTCTGCTTCTGCTGTGGGAATGGTACCTGAGAGCTCCCCACGATTCAGGTCCAGTAACTCCTCTCCACTTCTGAACAGTCTCTTCCTCCCCCTTCCCCTCAGTTCATTGTCTAAGCTTGCCTTTGATGCTCAGGGCTCCCAGCTTGTCACACATATACTCATTTCACTTGTTTTTTCTGGTCTTTGCTGTAAAGAGGGCTCGACGGAAGCGTCTGTCTATTCCGCCATCTTGGCTCTGCCTCTAAATCGTTAATTATTTTTTTTAACACGTTGTTGAATTCTATTGGCTAGAATTTTGTTGAGGGTTTTTGCATCTGTGTTCATGAGGGATATAGGTCTGTGATTTTCTTTTCTTGTGGTATCTTTACCTGGTTTTGGTATCAGGGATATGCTGGCTTCATAGAATGAGTTTGGGAGTATTCCATCCTTTTCTAAGCTCTGAAACACCAGCAGTAGTAGTGGTGTTAACTCTTCTCTGAAAGTTTGGTAGAACTCTGCAGTGAAGCCATCCAGGACAGGGCTTTTTTTTGTTGGGAGTTTTTAAATTTCCTTTTCAATCTTCCAAGGCTGTAGTCTTTATGGAAGCAGGTTGCCACAGCTTTTTCCCACAGAGCAGCTGGTGGCTTTGAACCGACAACCTTTTGGTTAGCAGCCGTACACTTAACCACCACATCATGAGGGCTCCTTGGATGGCTACAGTGCCTCAGAACCCACCCTTCAAAATTCGTTCCATAAGATTAGAACATTTCACTACCAGATTCCTTGGGTTGTATAGCACTTTAAAAAAGCCAACCAAGCCCATTGCCGTCAAGTCAGTTCTGACTTATAGCAACCCTATAAGACTGAATAGAACTGCCCCATAGGGTTTCCAAGGAGTGGCTGGTGGATTCGAACTGCCAACCCTTTGGTTAGCAGCCAACTCTTAACCACTGAGCCACCAGGGCTCCCCAGCACATTAACCTGTATCAAACTAATATAATATTTGGATTAGTTGTCCTACAGTGGACTGTTATTATCAGAAGCAGGAAGCACAGCCCTGAGGCATTTTATTTAATACCTACTGTATGTCAGGTGGAAACCCTGGTGGCATAGTGGTTAAGAACTATGGCTACTAATGAAAAGGTCGGCAGTTCATATCCACCAGGTGCTCCTTGGAAACTCTATGGGGCAGTTCTACTCTGTCCTATAGGGTTGCTATGAATCAGAATTGGCTCGATGGCAACAGGCTTGTGTTTCAGTTGAAAACTCTGGTGGCATAGTGGTTAAGTGCTACAGCTGCTAACCAAAAGTTTGACAGTTTAAATCCACCAGGCACTCCTTGGAAACTCTATGAGACAGTTCTACTCTGTTCTATAGGGTCACTATGAGTTGGAATCAACTTGATGTCAATGTTTTTTTGTTTGTTTGTTTTGTTTTGTTTTGCATGTCAGGCACTATGCTAGTTCTTTCATATATCATATCTTACTTTCTTTCCATACCAATTCTAATTTAAAGATAATGCAAAAGGTCAGAGAAGGCAAGTTGCCTGTGGTTACACAGCTAGTCCAGAAAGTCATAATGAGTGCCAGGTGAAGGTCCAGCATGTAGGAAACCACCATGAGGGCACATAAGGAGCCATGCAGTGTTGTCTTTGGGCAATTAAGGAGACAGCAGCAGGACACCAAGTTCTAGGGTTGAGGAGGCGTTATGCACCGAATAATGCAGAAGAGATGTGCCCAAAGAGAAAATTCCAGCAACAGGTTTGGCCTACTTCCCAGTTCTGCTCATGGCCAACTCTTTCATAACTGCACCTGGGTTTGGGTGATGTATTTTAGATGAAAGAGAGACTCAACCTGATTCCCCAGAGAGATCCTTTGCCAGGCCTTCTCCAGGCAGCTGGAGAAGTTTCTTTCAGAAGATGCCTGTTAGTGGAATCTGGCCTGCCAATCAATCAGCCTTCTGCTAGTGGCTACTGGCAGAATTTTTTTTTAGTTAAAAAATTTTTTTATTGTGATAAATATATATGTAACACAATTTTTCCATTTCAACATTCTTCTTCACATATACAATTCAGTGACATTAATTGTATTTATCATGCTGTTCAATCATCACCATTACCCATTTCCAGATTATCCCATTACTCTTAATAGAAACTCCGCGACCCCCAAGCAATGAGCTTATCTTTTCCCCTCCCTCACACCTCCTCCCTGTAACCAATATGAACTTTGTATATACTTGCCCATTCTAGATATTTCATGTGAGATCATAAAATATTTGTGAATTATATATTTTATTTATAGCTAATTAAAAGTTTTATTTCCAATAAATCATGAGTAAGTGTTGGATTTTATAGGAAGTTGTTTATTCCTAACAAAATCATTAGTATTTTCTCCTATATCTACTAATGAGGTAAATTATATTAATGAACTCTTTAACAGTATTGTATCTTTGCATTCCTGGATAAAGTCCTACTTTATTGTGATGTATTTTTTAAATACAGTGGTGGAAATGGGGTGTTAATGTAGGTGTATTGTGCACATGTTCTGCACCTGGGTTCATAAGTGAGCTTGGGCTATTAATTTCGTCTCTCATATACTCCTTGCCCAGTTTTGATATCAAGGTTATATCAGCTTCATAAAATGAGTAGGAGAGCTTTCTCTCTTTTACTCTCTGAATAATTCCTATATCAATTAATTTAGTAGAACTTAGAAGTAAAATATTTGGCTTTTGGTGTTTTATGGGGCGGGGGTAATTTATAATTGGTTTAGTATCCTTCATGGATATATACGACTATGCAGGTTTTCTATCTTTACTGAAGTAAATTTAGGTAATTTAATATGCCAATTTTTTTTCATAGATTTTGATTTTGTTGGTACAATTTCTTTGTTTTTTGTTTGTTTGTTTGTTTTTGCGTCATTAATTTTGCCACTATCTTTATTATTTTTTGTACTTTGTGCGTTTACTCTACTTTTTTATTTAGTTATTTTTTATTGTGCTTTAAGTGAAAGTTTACAATTCAAGTCAGTCTCTCATACAAAAATGTATACAGACCTTGCTATGTACTCCCAGCTGTTCTCCCCCTAATGAGGCAGCACACTCCTCCTCTCCACCCTCTATTTTCCTTGTCCATTCAACCAGCTCCTGTCCCTCTCTGTCTTCTCATCTCACCTCCAGAGAGGAGCTACTGGCACCAGACTTGATTATGAATTTATTGAATTATAAAACCAGCCAGAGTAGATTGCATTGGCTGTCTTTTAGCTCCGTCTGTCTGATAGTGGATAATGGAGCAAGGAATGGATGTTTAAAAGCCATAGAAGGTACAACACATCTGAACCTGTGCCTCATGCCCCAAATCACAACAAGGATTATAAAGTTAGTAAAGGCCAACAGGAGGATTTCTCCCAAAAGGGACAGCACTAGTGAGGTCTACTCAGATGTTTAGCAAATCTCTTCCACATCCTGTGTAAATGCATTTATGCATTCATTCAACAAATATTTATTGAGCACTTACTGTGTGCTAGGCTCTGCATTAAGGTGCTGGGGAGACACCAATGAACAAAACAGAAATGACCCCTGCCTTCATGGCGATTAGTCCAGTGGGAAACTGACAAACACACAAATTGATACATAATCACAAATTAGAATGAGTGCTGTGAAGAAAATAAACAGGGGATACAACCCAGAAATCCCACTCCTTGGAATATACCCTAGAGAAATAAGAGCCTTTACAGGAACAGATATATGCACACCCATGTTTATTGCAGCACTGTTTACAATAGCAAAAAGCTGGAAGCAACCAAGGTGTCCATCATCGGAAGAATGGTTAAATAAATTGTGGTATATTCACACAATGGAGTACTACGCATCGATAAAGAACAGTGACGAATCTGTGAAACATTTCATAACATGGAGGAACCTGGAAGGCATTATGCTGAGTGAAATTAGTCAGATGCAAAAGGACAAATACTGTATAAGACCACTATTATAAGTTCTTGAGAAGTAGTATAAACTGATAAGAACACATTCTTTTGTGGTTAGGAGAGGGGGAGGGAGGGAGGGTGGGAGAGGGTTATTTACTGATTAGTTAGTAGATAAGAACTACTTTAGGTGAAGGGAAGGACAATACTCAATACAGGGAAGGTCAGCTCAACTGGACTGGACCAAAAGCAAAGAAGGTTCCAGGATAAACTGAATGCTTCAAAGATCAGCAGAGCAAGGGCGGGGGTTTGGGGACTATGGCTTAAGGGGACTTCTAAGTCAATTGGCATAAGAAACTCCATTATGAAAACATTCTGCATCCCACTTTGAACAGTGGCATCTGAGGTCTTAAATGCTAACAAGCGGCCATCTAAGATGCATCAATTGGTCTCAACCCACCTGGATCAAAGGAGAATGAAGAATACCAAGGTCACACGATAACTATGAGCCCGAGACAGAAAGGGCCACACGAACTAGAGACTTACATCATCCTGAGACCAGAAGAACTAGATGGTGCCTGGCCACAACTGATGACTGCCCTGACAGGGAGCACAACAGAGAACTCCTGAGGGAGCAGGAGGTCAGTGGGATGCAGACCCCAAATTCTCATAAAAAGACCAGACTTAATGGTCTGACTGAGACTAGAGGAATCCCGGCAGTCATGGTCCCCAAACCTTCTGTTGACCCAGGACAGGAACCATTCCCGAAGACAACTCAACAGACATGGAAGGCACTGGACAATGGGTTGGATAGAGATGCTTTTGAAGAGTGAGCTACTTGTATCAGGTGGACACTTGAGACTGTATTGGCATCTCCTGTCTGGAGGGGAGATGGAAGGGTAGACAGGGTTAGAAACTGGCAAAACAGTCACGAAAGGAGAGACTGGAAGAAGGGAGCGGGCTGACTCATTAAAAAAAAAAAAGACTCATTAGGGGGAGAGTAAATGGGAGTATGTAGTAAGGTGTATAAAAAAAAAAAAACTGGTGCCATCGAGTCGTTTCCGACTCTTGGCGACCACAAGGGTAAGGTGTATATATAAGCTTATATGTGACAGACTGACTTGATTTGTAAACTTTCACTTAAAGAACAATAAAAATTATTTTTTTTTAAAAAGAAATTCAATATGTGATTGTTGGCTGAATCCTGTACTAAATGCTATAAAGGACATATTGGAATTAACTGACAAATTTGAATTCAGATGGCAGATTAGATAAAAAGAATTGCATCAATCTTTAATTGCTTGTGATTGATTACCATACTATGAATATCTAAGAGAATATTCTTATACTTGGGAAATAGATGCTAAAATAGTTAAGGGTAAAGAGTCACAATGTATGCAACTTGTACACCCATGCTTTTTTTAAAAAAAATATATAGTTAAAGAGAGCAAATGGAGGTGAAATGTTCATACAAGGTGAATCTCGGTAAAGGATATATTGTTCCATAAATTTAAAAATACTTCCAAATAAAATGCCAAAACAGGAAAAGGAGCCAACCATGAAAAGAATTGGGTTACTAGGTCTGCTCCCTAGTAACAGTCTTTTTTTTTTTTTCTTTTAGGGCACTTAAGATAATTTGTAATTAGATATTTATATGTCTGATTGGTTGTTTATATGTGAACTCCTCTATAAGACTATAAGCTTCATGAAAGCCAGGGCCTCATCAGCCTGGACTACCCCTGTATCCCCAGCACCCAGCACAGTGAACTGCAGACAGAGCACAGCAGGTGTGAAGGTTCCAAGGCAGGTAGGACAGGAGTGATGTGATTTGCATTTACATCCTCAGAAGATGCTTTGTCATAAAAAAAGTAAAGACTAGTTTTCTGAAGGAATTATAGGCTTCTCTTTCCCTATCCATGAATCAAAGACCTTTCTAAGCCAATGAATAGTATATAGAAGATATAATGGGGAGTTTCAGCTATTAAGAAAATAAAAATATCTTAATGGCAACTATTTTTATACAAATAACTAATGCATCTTAACTGCCCAGCCTATGACATAAGGTTTTCTCCAAATATAACCTCTTCTTACCAATAATTTATTGGAGTTCTTACTTTGAAATACTGTAAATATTAGTCAACAATATAGCTGACATTGTAATACCAAACAGCAACTACAAAAGCTACTCATCACAGTATTTGTCATTTCCCTATTCAGAGGCTACTGCAACAGTCCAGGCAAGAGAGAAATTGGTGGCTTGGGTTAGGGTAGAGACAGCAGAGATGAAGGGGAGGTGGAGGGGGAGGGATTCGAGAACAGTTGTGAAGGCGTATTTGTTGTGCATCACCTATGTTCCTGTTTCCTATAGGCAACTAAGGAAGTTTGGTAGCATCTGGGGCTGCTGGGTGTGGTTGGGTTGACTATGGGTAGGGATCTCTTAAAAAGCCCTCTTTCTCTCTATCTATTGGATTTCTAGTTTATATCTTTACTGGGTTGAAGAAGGTAAATAAGCATTTTGGCGGGATTGCAGTCCTCATGAGGGATTAAAAGGAAGCAAAAACTGGTAAACAGTGATCATAAAGTGTTTCATTGTCTACGAACTGAGGCTAATTATTTCACTGTAATGTGGACATGCCATCCAAGGATAACTGAGAGTTGACTGTACTTGCATTTAAGGTGTTAGCTCAATAATGTGGTGAAGGGCTCCTCATAGTGCTGCAGCCTCTAAAATGCAGACGAGAGAAAGTCTTCCTTTTGTCCACCACTTATATACCCCAGGACAGCCAGGAGTGTATCAGGCCTCCAGAAAATCATCCATTCACTCCCACAGTCAGGATCCTGATGAAACTGTGCGCATGTAAATGGTTCTCCAGATGCTGGCCTGGCGTAAGCAAACAAACCCACAAAGAGGTCAGCTCCAGAGGCCCAGGGTTACACAGGCAGGAACTGTAACCCAGAAAACAATCCATTAGTCAAGCAGTTAGTCATAAATATTTATACTGCACCTACTATGTACTAACTAAACACATGCTTGTGGTTCTCAACCAAGGGACAGGATCTCCTCCAAAACGCATTGGAAAAATGTACAGAGAGGCCTTTTTTTCATTCAGTATAAGTCACTGGAGAGCCATCCAAGTGGTATATATCAATAGCGAGTTCCTTTATATTGCTGAGTAGTATTCTACAATATGAATGTATCACAGTTTAACCATTCAACTCTTTAAGGACATCTGGGGTAATTCTAGTTTTTAGCTATTAAGAATAAAGCTGCTATAAACATTCATATACAGGTTTGTGTGTGAACATAAGTTTTTATTTCCATAGCATAAATGCCCAAGAGCATAATTGCTGGTCATTTGATGATTGTATGCTTGGGTGTTTTTTTTTTTTTTTTGTAAAACACTGCCAAACTGGTTTCCAGAATAACTGTACCATTTTACATTCTCATCAACGAAGTATGTGTGATCCACTTTCTCCACATTCTCGCCAGAATTTGGTAATAATAATAAACAATATTATTTTATTTTAGCCATTCTTGTAGGTTTGTAGTGGTATTTCATTGTGGTTAATTTACATTTCTCTGATGGCTAATGATGTTGAACATCTTTTCATGTGCTTAGTTGACATCCATACACCCTCTTTGGTGAAAAGTCTCTTCATGTCTTTTGCCCATTTTTTACTTGGATTATTTTCTTACTGTTGAGATTTGAGAGTCCTTTATATATTCTCCAAAGGGTCGGCAGTTCGAATCCTCCAGGCGCTCCTTGGAAACTCTATGGGGCAGTTCTACTCTGTCCTATAGGGTCGCTATGAGTAGGAATCGACTCGACGGCACTGGGTTTGTTTTTTTGTTGTTTTGTTATATATTCTAGATACTAGTCCTTTATCAGATACCCAGTTGCAAATATTTTCTCCCAGTCTCTAGCTTGTCTTTTCATTCTCTTCAGGTGATGAACTTTTCCAAAACAAAAAAAATTTAATTTTGATAAAGTTCAGTTTATCAGTTTTTCCTTTCATGGATCATGTATTGGTGTCAAGTCTTAGAATTCTTTGTTTAGCCATAGACCCTCAAGATTATCTCCTGTGTTTTTTCCCAAAAGTTTTATGGCTTTATGTTTTACATTTAAGTCTACGATCCACTTTTGAGTTAATTTTTGTATAAGGTGTGAGGTTTAGGTCGAGGTTCACTTTTTTGCCAGGCACCATTTGTTGAAATGGCTATCCTTCCTCCATTGAATTGCTTTTGTATCTTTGTCAACAGTATGCTAAGCATAATGGCGTGGCTTCTGTGCTCTGTTCCACTGATCTATATTCCATCTATCTATGTATCAATACCACACTGTCCTGATTACTGCAGCCATATAGATTCTTCCCACTTCATTCTCCTTTTTTTCAGGATTGTTTTAGCTATTCTAGGGCCTGTGCCTTTCCATATAAAGTTTAAAATGTTGACAAAAAGCCTTGTTGGAATTTTGATAAGACTTGTATTAAACTTATAGATAAAGTGGAGTATTGACATTTGTACTTTGGTGAGTCTTCCAATCAATGAATACAGCATGTTTCTCTGTTTATTTAGGTCTTCTTTGATTTCTTTCATCAGTGTTTTTTAATTTCAGCATACAGATACCATACATATTTTATTAAGTTTATGCCCAAGTACTTCATTTTCTTTGGAGTGATTTTAAAGTTTGTGTTTTAATTTCATTTTCTGTATATTCGTTGTTGATATACAGAAATGCAATTGATTTTTGGGTGTTGATTTTGTATCCTGTGACCTTGCTGAACTCACATATTAGTCCTAGGAGGGTTCTTCTTGGAGTGTTACTTGTGATTTTCTATGTAGACCACCCTGTCATCTGCCAGTGGGACAATTTGATTTCTTCCCTCCAAACTGTATGCCTTTTATTTCTTTCCTTTTCTTGCCTTATTGAGTTGTTAGGACTTCTAGTACAATGTCAAATAAGAGTGAGGAAAGTGCACATTCTTGCCTTGTTCCCAGTCTTAGGGGGGAAAGCATTCAGTCTTTCACAATTAAGTATGATGTTAGCTGTAGGTTTTTTGTAGATGCTCTTTATCAGGTTAAGGCAATTCTCCATTCTTAGCTTGTTGAGAGTTATTATAATGAATTGGGGCTTGATTTGTCAAATGCTTTTTCTGCATCAATTGATATAATCATGTGATTAGTTTTCTTTAGCTTGTTGATGTGGTGGATTACATTAGTTTCTTTTTTTAGGTTTCTCATTCTTTTTTTTAATTTTTATTGTGCTTTAAGTGAAAGTTTACAAATGAAGTCAGACTCTCATACAAAAATTTATAAACACCTTGCTATATACTCCTAATTGCTCTCGCCCAAATGAGACAGAATGATCCTTCCCTCCACTCTCTTTTCCTGTCCACTCAGCCAGCTTCTGAAGCCCTCTCTCTACCCTCTAACCTCTCCTTCAGACAGGAGATGTCAACATAGTTTCATGTGTCTACTTGATCCAAGAAGCTCATTATTCCCCAGTATCATTTTCTATCCCATAGTCCAGTCCAATCCCTGTCTGAAGAGTTGGCTTTGGGAATGGTTCTTGTCTTGGGCTAACAGAAGGTCTCGGGCCATGACTTCCAGGGTCCTTCTAGTCTCAGGCAGAACATTAAGTCTGGCCTTTTTACGAGAATTTGGGGTCTGCATCCCACTGGTCTCCTGCTCCCTCAGGGGTTCTCTGTTGTGTTGCCTGTCAGGGCAGTCATCAGTTGTAGCCGGGCACCATCTAGTTCTTCTGGTCTCAGGCTGATGTAGTCTCTGGCTTATGTGGCCCTTTCTATCTCTTGGGCTCATAATTACCTTGTGTCTTTGGTGTTCTTCATTCTCCTTTGCTCCAGGTGGGTTGAGACCCATTGATGCATCTTAGATGGCCACTTGCTGGTGTTTAAGACCCCAGACGCCACTCTCCAAAGTGGGATTCAGAATGTTTTCTTAATAGATATTATTATGCCAATTAACTTAGATGTCCCCTGAAACCATGGCCCCCAAACCCCTGCCCCTGCTATGTTGGCCTTCGAAGCATTCAATTTAATCAGGAAACTTCTTTGCTTTTGTCTTAGTCCAGTTGTGCTGACGTCTCCTGTACTGTGTGATGTCTTTCCCTTCACCTAAAGTAGTTCTTGTCCACTATCTAATTAGTGAATACCCCTCTCCCTCCCTCCCTCCTCCTTCTCCTAACCGTCAAAGAATATTTTCTTCTCTGTTTAAACTATTTCTTCAGTTATCATAATAGTGGTCTTATACAATATTTGTCCTTTTGCAACTGACTAATTTCACTCAGCTTAAAGCCTTCCAGATTCCTCCATGTTATGAAATGTTTCACAAACTCATCACTGTTCTTAATTGATACGTAGTATTCCATTGTGTGAATATACCATAATTTATTTATCCATTCATCCATTGATGGGCACCTTGGTTACTTCCATCTTTTTGCTATTATAAACAGTGCTGCAATAAACACGGGTGTGCATATATCTGTTCGTATAAAGGCTCTTATTTCTCTAGGATATATTCCAAGGAGTGGGATTGCTGGATCGTATGGTAGTTCTATTTCTAGCTTTTTAAGGAAACTCCAAATTGATTTCCAAAGTGGTTGTACCATTTTACACTCCCATCAGCAGTGTATAAGAGTTCCAGTCTCTTCACAACCTCTCCAACATTTCTTATTTTTTGTTTTTTGGATTAATGCTAGCCTCGTTGGAGTGAGATGGAATCTCATTGTAGTTTTGATTTGCATTTCCCTAATGGCTAATGATCCTGAGCATTTCCTCATGTATCTCTTAGCTACCTGAATGTCTTCTTTAGTGAAGTACCTGACCATATCCTTTGCCTATTTTTTAATTGGGTTATTTGTCTTTTTGTGATTGAGTTTTTGCAGTATCATGTAGGATTTAGAGATTAGACGCTGATCGGAAATGTCAGACCTAAAAACTTTCCCAGTCTGCAGGTAATCTTTTTACTCTTTTGGTGAAGTCTTTGGATGAGCATAGGTGTTTGATTTTTAGGAGCTCCCAGTTATCTGGTTTCTCTTCTGCATTGTTAGTAATGTTTTGTACACTGTTTATGCCATGTATTAGGGCTCCTAACATTGTCCCTATTTTTTCTTCCATGATCTTTATTGTTTTAGATTTTATATTTAGGTCTTTGATCCATTTTGAGTTTGATTTTGTATACAGTGTGAGGTACGGGTCTTGTTTCATTTTTTTGCAGATGGATATCCAGTTATACCAGCACCATTTGTTAAAAAGACTGTCTTTTCCCCCATTTAACTGATGTTGGGCCTTTGTCAAATATCAGCTCCTCATGTGTGGATGGATTTATGTCAGGATTCAATTCTGTTCCAATGGTCTATATATCTGTTGTTGTACCAATACAAGGATGTTTTAACTACTATGGCGGTATAATAGGCTCTAAAATTAGGCAGAGTGAGGCCTCCCACTTTGTTCTTCTTTTTCAGTAATGCCTTATTTATCCAGGGCCTCTTTCCCTTCCATATGAAATTGGTGATTTGTTTCTCCATCTCATTAAAGAATGTCGTTGGGATTTGGATCGGAATTACACTAAATGTATAGATTGCTTTTCATAGAATAGACATTTTTGTAATGTTAAGTCTTCCTATCCATGAGCAAGGTATGTTTTTCCACTTGTGTGGGTCTCTTTTGGTTGCTTGCAGAAGTGTATTGTAGTTTTCTTTGTATAAGTCTTTTACATCTCTGGTAAGATTTATTCCTAATTATTTTCTCTTCTTGGGGGCTACTGTAAATGGCATTGATTTGGTGATTTCCTCTTCGATGTTCTTTTTGTTGGTGTAGAGGAATCCAACTGATTTTTGTATATTTATCTTGTATCCTGATGCTCTGCTGAACTCTTCTATTAGTTTCAGTAGTTTTCTTGAGGATTCTTTAGGGTTTTCTGTGTATAAGATCATGTCATCTGCAAATAGAGATACTTTTACTTCTTCCTTACCAATCTGGATGCTCTTTATTTCTTTATCTAGCCTAATTGCTCCGGCTAGGACTTCCAGCACAATGTGGAATAAGAGTGGTGATAAAAGGCATCCTTGTCTGGTTCCCAATCTCAAGGGGAATGCTTTCAGACTCTCTCCATTTAGGGTGATGTTGGCTGTTGGCTTTGTATAAATGCCCTTTATTACGTTGAGGAATTTTCCTTCAACTCCTATTTTGCTGAGAGTTTTTTTTTTTTTATCATGAATGGGTGTTAAACTTTGTCAAATGCCTTTTCTGTATCAGTTGATAAAATCATGCAGTTCTTGTCTTTTGTTTTATTTATATGATGGATTACATTCATGGTTTTTGTAATGTTGAACCATCCCTGCATACTTGGCATGAGTCCCACTTGGTCACGGTGAATTATTTTTTTGATATGCTGTTCAATTCTATTGGCTACAATTTTGTTGAGAATATTTACATCTACATTCATAGGGGATAGAGGATATAGGCCTGTAATTTTCTTTTTTTGTGGTGTCTTTACCTGGTTTTGGTATCAGAGATATGCCAGCTTCATAGAATGAGTTTGGGAGCATTCCGTCATTTTCTATGCTCTGAAATACCTTTAGTAGTAGTGGTGTTAACTCTTCTCTGAAAGTTTGGTATAACTCTGCAGTGAAGCCATCCGGGCCAGGGTTTTGTTGTTGTTGTTGTTGGGAGTTTTTTTTAATTACCTTTTCAACCTCTTCTTTTGTTATGGCCCCATTTAGTTGTTTTACTTCTGTTTATGTTAGTTTAGGTAGGTAGTGTGTTTCTAGGAATTCACCCATTTCTTCTAGGTTTTCAAATTTGTTAGAGTACAATTTTTCATAGTAATCTGATATGATTCTTTTCATTTCAGTTGGGTCTTTTGTAATACCGCCCATCTCATTTCTTATTCAGGTTATTTGTTTCCTCTCCTGTTTTTCTTTTGTCAGTTTGGCCAATGGTTTATGAATTTTGTTAATTTTTTCAATCACTTTCAATTGTTTTTCTGCTTTCTAATTCATCTAATTGTGCTCTAATTTTTATTATTTCTTTTCTTCTAGTGCCTTTGATTGCTCTTTTTCTATTTGTTCAAGTTGTAGGGATAATTCTTTGATTTTGGCCCTTTCTTCCTTTTGGGTGTATGGATTTATTGAAATAAATTGACCTCTGAGCACTGTTTTCGCTGTGTCCCAAAGGTTCTGATAAGAAGTGTTTTCATTCTCATTGGATTCTATGAATTTCTTTATTCCATCCTTAATGCCTTCTATACCCCAGTCTTTTTTGAGCAGGGTATTGTTCAGTTTCCACGTGTTTGATTTCTTTTCACTGCTTTTTCTGTTATGGATTTCTACTCTTATGACCTTATGGTCAGAGAAGACACTTTATAATATTTCGGTGTTTTCGATTCTGGTAAGGCTTGATTTATGACCTAATATGTGGTCTATTCTAGAGAATATTCCATATGCACTAGAAAACAAAGTATACTTGGCTATTGTTGGGTGGAGTGTTCTGTATATGTCTATAAGGTCAATTTGGTTGATTGTGGCATTTAGATCTTCAGTGTCTTTATTGAGCTTCTTCTCAAATGTCCTGTCCTTCACTGAAAGTGGTGTGTTGAAGTCTCCTACTATAATTGTGGAGCTGTCTATCTCACTTTTCAATGCTGTTAGAATTTGTTTTATGTATCTTGCAGCCCTATCATTGGGCGCATAAATATTTAATATGGTTATATCTCCTGGTATATTGTCACTGTAATCATTATATAGTGTTCTTCCTTATCCTTTGTGGTGGGTTTAACTTTAAAGTCTATTTTTTCAGAAATTATTATTGCCATTCCTGCTGTTTTTTGATTGTTGTTTGCTTCATATTTTTTTTTCCATCCTCTGAGTTTTAGTTTGTGTCTTTAAGTCTAAGGTGTGTCTGTTGTAGGCAGCATATAGATGGATGGTGTTTTTTTATCCATTCTGCCACTCCCTCTCTCTTTATCAGTGTATTTGGTCCGTTAATATTCAGCATAATTATGGATGGGTATGAGTTTAGTGCTGTCGTTTTGTGTGTGCTGTTGACAGTTTTTTCCGCACTTAATTTTTTTTCTGAATAGTTTATCTTTTCATACTGTCTTTTGCTCTTTTTTTTTTTTTTTTTTTTGCTCTTACTCATCGTTGATTTTGTTTCTGCTGTCTTTTTTTTTTCTTGTATTTTATTTTGATGAGTAGGATGGTTAGTCTCCTTTGTGGTTACCTTAATATTTACCCCTATATTTCTAAGTTTAAACCTAACTTTTATTTCTTTATATTGCCTTGTCTTCCTCTCCATATGAAAGATCTATGGCTACATTTCTTAATCCCTCTTTACCATTTTAATGTTTGCTTCTTTTACATAATTACATCGCTGTTTCCTTGTTTTGAGCATTTTTTATCTCAATTTATTTTTGTGGTTTCCCTGTCTGGGTTAACGTCTGGTTCCTCTGTCCAGCATTCTAGTCTTGGGTTGATATCTGATATTATTGATTTCCTAACCAAAGAACTCCCTTTAGTATTTCTTGTAGTTTTGGTCTGGTTTTTACTAATTCCCTAAACTTCTGTTTATCTGGAAATGTCCTAATTTCACCTTCATATTTGAGAGACAGTTTTCCTGTATATATGATTCTTGGCTGGTAGGTTTTGTCCTTCAATGCTTTATATAAGTCATCCCATTGACTTCTTGCCTGCATGATTTCTGCCGAGTAGTCTGAGCTTATTTTTATTGACTCTTCTTTGTAGGTGGCTTTTCATTTATCTCTAGCTGCTCTTAAAATTCTCTGTTTATCTTTGGTTTTGACAAGTTTGATTATAATATGTCTCGGTAACTTTCTTTTAAAATCTACCTTATGTGGAGTTCGATGAGCATCTTGGATAGATATCTTCTCATCTTTCACGATATCAGGGATGTTTTCTGCCAACAAATCTTCAACAATTCTCTCTGTATTCTCTGTTATCCCTCCCTGCTCTGGGACTGTAGTCACTCATAGGTTATTTCTCTTGATAGAGTCCCACATGATTCTTAAGGGTTCTTCATTTTTTTTTTAACTCTTTAACTGATTTTTCTTCAAATATGTTGGCACCAAGTGCTTTATCTTCAAGCTCACTAATTCTGCCTTCCAGTTGCTCAATTCTGCTCCTCTGACTTCCTATTGAGTTGTCTAATCAGTAATTTTGTTAATCTTCTGAATTTCTGATTGCTGTCTCTCTATGGATTCTTGCAGCTTATTAAATTTTTCCTTATGTTCTTGAATAAGCTTTTTTAATTTCTTCAACTGTTTTATCTGTGTGTTCCTTGGCTTGTTCTGTGCTTTGTTTGATCTCGTTCCTGATGTCGAGTTCTGTATATTAAGCTTTTGAATTTTACATCTGGTAATTCCAGGAACGCACCTTCATCCAGAAGATCCTATGATTCTCTTTGTTGAGAGCTTGTTAAAGCCATCATGGTCTGTTTCTTTATGTGGTTTTATACCGACTGTTGTCTCTGAGCCATCTATGAATTATTATATTAGTTTATTTTATGTTTGCTTACTGTATCCTAGTTTCTTGCTTTGTTTTATTTTGATTTGCCCAAATGCATTGCTTGAGTGAGCTAGCTTGATTATTTTCACTTTTGGAGCTCTGATGTCCTGTCACCAGATGGCTAGAACTGTTATCAGGTATATGAGCTTGTGAATTTATTCACTTTTCTTGTGTGGATTCAGCTCAGGTGTCCAGGTAGCTGGTTATCAAGTGTGTGATATAGCCTCTGTCATACAGTCTTAGAGTGGTGGGGGTGTTTGGTGTATGTACCAGTATCTGATTGCAGCAGGGGGTCATGCTCTGAACAAGAACCATTCCCCAGGTGTCTCTGAGGAAAGTGCATCCCTGTTCCCTAGAGCATACAGGTGGGTGGGTTCTGCAGATGAAACATGGGCACCCAGTGCTTTTGGTTGTAAGGGTTGGGAGGTACCAGTTATCCTTGGACTACTGTCATGGGTGGCTGGGTGCCCTGGGTGGCATAAGGACTGGTGGTCCTTAGGCCCCTGATGTGGGTAGGTGAAGACCCTGTTTAATAGGCAAAACGGTGTCAAACATCAAACACTCACCTCTCTACTGCACAGCTTAAACAGTTGCAGTCTACCAGCAAGGGTCTATTTTCCTGAAATAGGCCCACACAGGTCCATGCAGGGGGGAAAGGTATTCAAAGTCCATGGACCATTTATGCCTGGACAGGAGGCACTTCTCTCCTGAGCTCTCCAGGTTAGTGGAGCTGGCAAGTTATCTTTTCCACCTGATGTGAATTTATTACTTTTCCATGGCTGGGAGCATGGCTCAGGGCACTCACATGGGCCTATCTCAGGTCCAGGGAAATCAACAGCCACTGAAGCCTTCTTGGGGGTGGGGGGGGTGGTAAAATATACGCAAGTACTTAGCTTTTGCCGAGCGCCATTCTTTTCTGTTTCTGGAGGTGTGGGTAGGCTGTGCAGCTGGCTGCTTCTCCCTGAGGAAACTGTGGCTGAATGCTACTACGAGCCTGCCACAGCCATTCCCAGGAATGGTGCCTGAGGGATACCAGCAATTCAGGTCCTGCAACTCCTCTCCGCTTCTGAACTGCCTCTCTCTCCCCCCACTGCTCAGTCCATTTTCTACCTTTGCCTCTGATGTTCAGGGCTCCTAGCTTGTCATAAATATAATCATTTCATTTGATTTTTCAAGTCTTTGTTGTAAGAGGGATCACTGGAAGCATCTGGCTATTCCACCATCTTGGCCTGGCCTCTTACACTGATTTCTTAATGTAGTTATTTTATAATTATTATAACCAATAGCTATTGAACACTTACAACATTATCTCATTTAAACCTTGCAGCAAACACATGAGATGACTACTGTTATTATCAGCCTTACTGTATAAATGACAAAACAAGTTCAGAGAAGTTAAGTAACTTGTCTAAACCCACACAGTCAGCAAGGAACAAATCTGGGAATTGAACTCAGGACAGGTTCATACTATTTCCCATGTCTTCCCATTCTGCTAGCCTCCCTACAGTTGTTCATCAGAAATTCCTTAGAAGAGGCACTTCTACCACTGTGCAAATAAACAGGGGAACTTGACTATACTAAGTGGGCTTTTGACAAAGATAAGCATTTCTTTTTTATTTTGCCATTCTTAAGCTCGAGCAACAGTCCCTTTCCTGAAAGTCATGAATGTTGGTTTTGAATCAGAGCCAAAGCTCTTGGAAACAACTTCTTGAGGACCGTAGGGTGAGTGGGGGTAGCAGAGGGTGTAATGATCAAGCTTAATTATTCCAAGTTCTAAGATCAGCACTCTAAGGTAGCTGGCAAGGCCACCCAGCCCAAAGAAGACACTGCTGATCAAACTGCTCTTAAAATGAATCATGTGTGTGCAAAATCAGTGTGAAATTCTCCTAAAGGGGCCCATTGGAATCATGGACTCTCTGGTGACTCAGAGGCAGGGGATTTCACAGCAGAGTAGGAAAAGCTACTTCATGCAGTTTTTTTCCCCAAGTTATTAAAATAAACATCTTTCTCTGTTGTTGTTTTCATTTTTCTAAATAAAAAGACACCCAGAATTTTTTTTTCTCTCTAGTCTCCTTAATACTACACCACAGACATTTCACACAAACACTTTTGGGACAGAATTTACAATGTTTATTAGATTTCCATTTGTTTTCTTGGTTAATCCAAATAAACATTTCCCTCTTCTTTTAAGGGGAAAAAGTATCTGGGGCCAACTTTTTTAGATTTCTCTGTCTTTTTTACACACACAAGCACCACTCAGGCAGAATTTTCCAAGAAAGGCACACATTCCCACTTCTCTAGATCTTATTTCTTCAAAAATGGCTCCGATGGCTATGACTTGTGCTACTCTTGCTCAGTAGACTCTCAAATTTTGCCTTTACATGCCTTCCTTTCAAAATTCATGAGCCCCACAAATCCATAGATAGTATACGGCCATTTTTCACCCTCAAGATGTCAGAAAAAGAGGCCGTTTATTGGCTTTTCTCTCCAGTGAGTCCAAAGCCTGAGGGATCCCCTTTATTTGTTTTCCTGGGCTCCCTTGAGCTACCTTCTCATTTTGTACCTCTGTGTCTGAGGGTCTCAGTCTGTTGAACAAGCTCTCACATGCTCATCTCAAGTAGAAGTAGGGAAAAAAATAAATCAGGCACCTGTGTCTAGTTGTTTGTGATCTAAATTCTGTGGAGTTGAAAGGATCCTTTCTGGAAAAATAATTGGGTCACACCAAAGCTGCCATTCAGCATAGGCAAAGTGGGCAGCTGCCTCCTAGGGGCTCAGAGCCACCTCCCCTACTTACTCACTGAGTCAGATCTTTAAATTCCTTTCCTTTTCATTTACAAAGGCCCTGAAAGAGCAGATATGGGGGAAAGAAGGGGCACATTGACTGCCATTTTCCTAGAAGAAAGTAACCTAAGCAGGTATGAGCAAGGGAAGTTGGGGAAAGAACCTAAGGGCCCAGGAATCTGGATCCTTGCAAGGGGTCAGAGAAGAACACCTTACAGCAAGAGGAAGGTTTTAGGGCACGGAAGCTGGGGGCGCTCATATTGCAAGGTTACCCCAGGTTCACACTAGGCAGGGTCTGACTCCAAATTTCCTGTCATCCTTGGCCAAATGCTGCTATTCCCAGCCGTGTTTCTGCAGGCCTATTCAGAAGTATTGGTGTCTTCTGGCCATCCTACAAGCTGTGAGTTCTATTTCTCTCACAGAAAGGAGGTTCCTAAGGGGCTGAGTGGACCGCTAGCTGATGGTACACTCTGGATTCTGATGGCTGAAAGACAAGAACATACCTCCTCGCCATCATCAGTCAATGTCCTCTTTATGGCTCTGGAACTGTATCTCTGAGTAACCAAATATGCTGATTGATTAAATCACAGAACCAGGGTTGGTGCCCATTGAGGGTGTAAGCACTGATAAAAATGAAAAAAAAATGCCACTAGCTGAATATATGTCTATGTGACCCTGGCATCTGTATGTTTGGAAACATCTGGAGGTTTGGGGTAGGCCAGCATGAGACAGTCTCCTTCATGACGTCAATCTAAACCAACCTCCAGACAAAAAGACTAGGGCCAAGAACTGAAGGCTGTGACCTCGGTTTTTGTTGTTGGTAAGTCTGGATTCCCTTACCCCTATCCTGCACCGTGTTTCTCAACACTCTCATCCCTAACCACAGGGGAAGGATCCCAACAAGTGGTCTTGTCCTTACCCCTCCCATTCACAGAAGTTTTTCATCTCGGCAACAATCCACAGGCTGTGCTCTGCAGCTGCAACCTGTGAACACCCTCCAGGAGGCGAGATCCCAGGAGCCACGGGCCGAAAGGAAAGAGCAACCACCTGTCTGTTTTGTTGTGCCTGATTAATTTCAAACGAAGATTCCAATTGTTCAGATGTTCCTGGACAGCTCTCCAACATCCTGTAATTAGCCTTAAATGGATGTGCTCCATGCAAGAAGATGGAATGAGGGTGACTCTGAGCTGAGGGGTGTAGACAAGTAAAACCATAGACTGTTTAAACTGGAAGAAATCTTTGAGATCACCCTAGTTTAAATGCCTTGTGTAACAGATGAGAAAAATGAGGTTCAGGGAGGGGTCACTGGATTGTCTTACATCACGGAATGAGTCAGTTGCACAGACAGGACCTCTAGGTCTCAACTCTCAGCCCAGTGCTCTTTCCACTATACTCATCAGGCATCTAACCAGTTGGAAGAAGCATGCTGAAAGCTACTGATGAAGGAAATAGTGGGTGGTTCCAAGGCAGGGGAGCTTAACATTCTGCCAAAGTCTTACAGACAAGGGTCAGTCACATGCTTTCCTTTTATAGTCTTTCCATTGGATTGCATGTGTCTGGGAACAGTAGGCAGAGAAAGACTAATTTGAGCCTGGGCCTGGTCCACTATGTAGAGGGAGGAGACAGTTACCTCTTTGATCTGAGTTGAGGGGTGCTGAGGAGGCTCTCCTGTCCTAGATGATCTTCCTCATCAGTCTGCTAGTTCAGGTAAGTATATTGCCTTTGGAGCCCTGGTGGCACAGTGGTTAAGAGCTCAGCTGCTAACCAAGAGGCGGGCAGTTTGAGTTCACCAGGTGCTCCTTGGAAACCCTATGGGGCAGTTCTACTCTGTCCTATAGGGTCACTACGAGTCGGAATCAACTCGACGGCAACAGGATACTGCCTTTCCTAGAGGCTGCCTGTAAAAAAGCCTTGGAAAGAAAACACTGAAGGCTATTTTCAGCCACTAAGATTGTAGTATAAATTAGATATTTGATTTCCAGGGGTTCTATCAATCCACTTTAAAGAAAGCAGCAAATGATATAAACCAGAGACCACATGGGATGCTTGGATTTCCTTAGAATTCTCCTGTTCATCTAGAGAAAGTGCCCATGCTTTGGGGAATAATTGCAGTGAGAAAAATGGCCCAGAGACCTGAACTGGGCCTAGAAATCCAGACTTCCTCATATTGCAGGCTGTAGGGAGCTCTGTTGTGTGCATGCTCCAATCCTAATCACTGCCATGTAGAGGTCTCACTGGACACACCCTTGAACTCACCACACCAGAAATTGTCCCTTCATTTCTTCCTGTACATGGATTCATAGCAACCACTCTTGCCTCTTGTCCCTGAGGTTAGTATAGTAGGTGACAGCTTACAAAGCTCTCTCCCTATACCTTATAAGGTAGGTAAGACAGGTAGTATTACACTCCTCATTTTTAAAACAGGAAACTTTTGACTCAAAGAGATTAAATGACTTGCTCAAAGTCACAAAAGCAATAGTGGTAGTTGTCAATTCAAACTGGAGCCCAAGCCTTCTGTCTCTAAATCCTGTCTTCTTTCTCTATACTCGGATTTCCCAGAGTGTTCTCTGCAGAGTACAAGTTCATTGAGGGATGTATTGGTAGAAAAAGGGTTTTCCATGGTCAAATAAAAATTTTCTTCTTTTTCCACTCCCACCATGGTGGTGCATTAGGCACATTAGAGGCTCTTAGAAGTAACCTATATAACTCAGAGTTTCCAAAAGGCATTTATGAGTAAGAAGAGCTCATATGAAATTGAACACTTACTACGCCGAGCCTTGTACTAAGCATTTTCCGTGCATTAGTTATCGTAGCCTACAAACAACCTTATGATCTTTGCACTGTGATTATTTCCATGTCACCAATGAAGAAACAAGGCTCAGAGAGATGAATTGACTTGGCCAGGTTCACACAGTAAGAACAGGACTAGGACTGTTCTTAAATCCAGCAGTCTGACTCTATACAATATTTAGCCACAAAATGTCCCCCTGTAAAGCCCTCTTTCAGTGTCCTAGGTGGTGCAAATAGTCAAGCACTGGGCTAATAACCAAGCCATTGGCAGTTTGAACTCACCCAGAAGTGCCTAGGAAGAAAGACCTGGTGATTTGCTTCTGAAAGGTCACATCCTTGAAAATCATATGGAGTACAGTCCTACTCTACAACACGTGGGGTGGCCATGAGTCAGAATTGACTCAACTCAACAGCAACTGGTTTAGTTTTGGTTTTAAGCCCTCTTTATATCCCACACAACTAGCATCTTGCAGAAGCAATTTTGGGAAATGGCGATTTCCATTTTCCATCCTCTCGACAACTTTACCTTACTGCCTCACCTCTCAACACCCAGAATCACTCAGAAATGGTATCATTTTCAACTACTGAATAAGGAACCCACAGGCTAGAACAAAAGACAGATATGTGGCTACAGGGTAGCAGTGAAATACATAGAGGGCATGAGGACTGCACCAGGAGGATGGCCAGAGACTGAAGTCCTGAAAGGCGAGACAAGAAGACATCACCAACCAAACAGGCCTTTTTCACAACTTTGTTCTGCATGCACAGAGACAGATCATAACAGAATTCTCAGCTGAATCAATCAGCTTTGTCTTCTCTTTACCCAGCAGGGCAACTGGAGGGATATGTATCCACTGTGGGCTGCAGCTGATTGCACCTCCAGGTAAAAAGACCAAGGCTGATCAGTTCAACTGAAAGTAGCAATTGAAACCACTGTGTAATGGTTCCACCATCGGGCTCATGCACACATACATACAAAAATTCATGGTGCCAAGTAGGCTGGCTGATGAGGTCAATTCAGTCAAACAACCAGTCAGTTCAGTGGAGAGGGAAAAAAATAAAGGAGATGTTAGACTAAACTGGTCACTCAATTCAATCCAGCCATTCAGTTAGTAGAAAAGCTCCAGTAGACACAGATTAGTTGTCCATTGGGGCACAGAGAGTGATAATGAGGCACAGAACTTGGGAAACAGAGATGAACAGCAACATACAACAAATTAGATTAAAGGTAAAGGAAAACTTTTTGACAATAAAGGAATGCCCAAATGTCTCCTTTGAAAGGAATTTCCCAAGGAAAAATCAATGTGAAATTCTAAATAAAGAAACAAACTAGGAAAAAATATTTGCAACAAATAGGACTAAGAGTTGATATCCCCCCAAATTTTAAATGCTCTTACAATTTGATATGAACAAAAACAAATAAACCAAAAAAACCCGTGGAATAAGAAAATGGCAAAGATTATGAACAAACAAATCATAGCAGAATATCTCTACCTGCCAACTCGGAGTCACAGCAGGAAGTGTCTCAGAATGCAAATGGCCAAGGCATATATGACAATACAACAAGATGTTCAATCTAAAAAAGTAAATAAATAAAGATTGACAGTATTCAGTGTTTGTGAGCACTCTCATGCTGGTGGGAATGAGAATTGCTTCAACATGTTATATGCTGGCAGTAGTTACAAAATTCTTAAATACAAATACACTTTGACCCAGCATTCTCACTGTGGGTAATATATCCTACAGAATTAAAAGTTCAAGTGTATAATGATATGTGCATAAGGAAATGTATATTGCAGCATTGCATATAGTGACCACAAATAAATGCAGACAACATAAACATGCATGAAAAAGGGAATAGTAGAATAAATTAAGGTATTTCCATTTAACAGAATATTCTGCTAGCATTTTTTAATGAATTAGACCTATAGTGTTGACCTGGAGGAATGTCCATGATATATTGTTAAGTAAAAATATGATGTAGAATAATATATAGTGTGTTCTCGTTTTTGTGTTTACATAGAGAAAAGTATGGAAAGATATATACCAAACTGATAATATGTATTACCTTGTGAAGATTAAATTAGAGGGGAAAGTACAATTTTTTTCTTCATAAACTTTTTAACTTTTCCTTAAAATGGAATGTATTACATTTTTGAAGCAGAAAATGTTATCGTTTTTGCTTAATATAGAGGAAATATTACCATTTGTTTAGTTAGCAAAAAATAAAGGAAAGATATTTAAAGGCATTTTCCACTCTTAAAATACTTTATCCCAATACCCCATGGTCTATTAGGAAACAACAGATGGCACTTCCCACTCCTAGAATCATTCCATGTAAATCCAAGTGAAAGAATCCTTTTTCCCTCACTGATTAGA
Organism: Elephas maximus indicus; assembly: GCF_024166365.1. Taxonomy (NCBI): domain Eukaryota; kingdom Metazoa; phylum Chordata; class Mammalia; order Proboscidea; family Elephantidae; genus Elephas; species Elephas maximus. The sequence continues at coordinate 47,157,579 of NC_064846.1, forward strand.
AAGCCTGTCACAGTGGAAGCTGGGCTTTTGGAAACTATGTTGTGGAATCAGGGCCAAAGGCCAGTGCTTATGCCCGGGGTCAGATGACGGAGCGTGTGTTCATCACACAGGGTGTGTGACTACAGCTGAAATATGAAGAACCTCGTTTCTTATGTGGCTCATAAATCCGTTCTGAAGGCATTTCCAAAAAAAGAAGTCCAAAATCTTTGAGCAGTAGCTGCCGCTTTGGTGTAAGCCTATGTTTCCCCAAGGTTACTATTTGGAAGGACAATGCTCAGCCACTTCAGAGTGGTTCTAGTCTGCTGGTATAAAAAATATTCTGATCTGTTGATATCAAAAACACAGAAAGGCAGTCTTATTTTTGTGGCTACACCAATTCTGCTAAGTACAATAACTATCTAACCCTGGATATTCGTGCTTTTAATTCAAACTTCAGAGGGAATTGCTTCAGATTTTAGGTGACTTTTCAACTTGTTTTTGCAGAGCTATTTTATTGTCACTCCAGCCTCAAGGTCCTGAGCCCTGAACAGTAAAAATTGACCTTATATGGAAAGCCCAAAGGGTACTGTGGTTACTACTTTTACTATTACCACTGCTGAGAGAGACTGCCATTTTTTAGTTCTTACTTACTATGTGCCGGGCATTGTGTCAAGTGACAAAGAAATTGAGCAACTAGGAGGTTAAGTAACTTACCTAAGGCCACACAGCTAGTATGATTTCAAGATGCATGCTGAAACCAGTCCCATTCAAAAGCACTTTGCTCTGAACCTCTCTATTGTCTGTCTGAAAGGGCCACAGTTGTTCTTTAGCTTCAGCTCTCAATCCTATTCATTCATTCATACAGGGTCAGATTACCCAATAAGCAAGTTATGTACAGGCTTACTTGTACATACTTGCTAATCTGCAGTGATCACTTTCACCTGTTTTTCACCACACCACGAGAAATTGTTCACTACAGATTAGTAAGTAAACACAAGTAAGCCCTTGTGTACTTTGCTTAATGTAAGCTGGTATGTACCTTGCTTACTGGCTAATCCTCCCCTGCATTTATACATTAATTCGATCTAATTTACTTAATACCTATATCTGTAAGGCATTGTGCTGGAGGTGCAGAGAAAAATGAGATACCATTCCTATCCAGAAATTCACATGTTGATGTAGGATATAGACGAGCAACCATAAGTGTAGTGTAGTATGACAACGCAACATGACACAAGAACCTAGTGGTGCTTGGGAGCATGTAAAAGGAATAACCAGCCCTGCCTGGCAGCAAGGGGGAGAGAGCTGTTTCAGGTCTGTGGAAGGCTTGATTGGAAAGAGACCATCTCAATATGCCCAAAGATCAAGTCATGGACCTTGGCTTTTCTCTATTATTTTTGTAGGATCTATAAGGTATAAGATAAAAAAAAAAGTCTCTAAAAAAGGAAAGAGTGGGAAGAGCGACACGAAATGAACACAATCATCCTTTAAATAAAAAGATGAAGTTCCAGAAAGAAACCCTTACATTTATGGCCAGTTAATTTTCCACAAGGGTGCCAAGTCCTTTCAATGGAGAAAGAATAACCTCTTCATCAAGTGGTGCTAGGACAACTGACTCTTCCCATGCAAAAGAATGAAGTGGGACCCATACCTCACACCATACAAAAATTAACTCAAAATGGATCAATGACATAAATTTAAAAACTAAAACGATAAAACTCCTAGAAAAAACCACAGGGGTAAAGCCCCAATACCTTGGTTTTGAAAATGTATTCTGAGATATGGCACCAAAAACATGAGCAACAAAAGAAAAAAAAATAGATAAATTGGACTTCACTGAAATTAAAAATTTTTATGCTGAGTGAAATAAGTCAATCAAAAAAGGAAAAATATCGTATAAGATCACTATTATAAAAACTCATGAAAAAGTTTACACACAAAAATAAACAACCTTTGATGGTTACGAGGGAAGGGAGTGTTGAGGAGGGAAAAACACTAAGTATTCAATACATACCCCATGTTTCTGTCAGTTTGTCGTACTGTGGGGGCTTGAGTGTTGCTGTGATGCTGGAAGCTATTCCACTGGTATTCAAATACCAGCAGGGTCACTGTCATGGACTGAATTATGTCCCCCAAAAATGTGTGTCTCAACTTGGTACGCCATGATTCCCAGTATTCTGTGGGTGTCCTCCATTTTGTGATTGTAATTTTACGTTAAAGAGGATTAGGGTGGAATTGTAACACCCTTAGCAAGTCACATCTCTGATCCAATGTAAAGGGAGTTTTCCTGGGGTGTGGCCTACACTAACTTTTATCTCTCAAGAGACAAAAGGAAAGGGAGGCAAGCAGAGAATTGGGGACCTCCTACCACCAAGAAAGCAGTGCCAGGAGCAGTGTGCATCCTTTGGGCATGAGGTTCCTGCTCTGAGATGTTCCCAGACCAAGGGAAGACTGATGACCCATGGCGGACAGGTTTCAGCTGAGCTTCCAGACTAAGACAGACAAGAAGGAACCGGAAGTCTACTTCCGAAAAGAATTAGCCAGCGAAAACCTCATGGGTAGCAGCAGAACATTGTCTGATATAGCGCCAGAAGATGAGTCCTTCACCTTGGAAGGCACTCAAAATACTGGGAAAGAGCTGCATCCTCAAAGTAAGGCCAACCTTAATGACATAGATGGAGTCAAGCTGTCCGGACCTCCATTTGCTTATGTGGCACAACTCAAAATGAGAAGAAACAGCTGCAAACATCCATTAATAATTCATACAAAGTATGAATCCAGGAAAATTGCAAATCTTCAAAAATAAAGATCGATAACCTAGGTATTAGTGAGCAGAAATGGACTGGTATTGGTCATTTTGAATCGGACAATTGTATGGTCTACTATACCGGGAATGACAACTTAAAGAGGAATGGCATTGCATTCATCGTCAAAAAGAACACTTCAAGATCTATCCTGAAGTACAACGCTGTCAGTGATAGGATAATATTCAGACACCTACAAGGAAGACCAGTTAATAGGACTATTATTCAAATTTATGCACAAACCACTAAGGCCAAAGATGAAGAAATTAAACATTTTTACCAACTTCTGCAGCCTGAAATTGATCGAACGTGCAATCACGATGCACTGATAATTACTGGTGATTGAAATGCGAAAGTTGGAAACAAGAAGGATTGGTAAGTAGAAAATATGGCCTTGGTGATAGAAATGATGCTGGAGATTGCATGATTGAATTTTGAAAGACCAATGACTTCTTCATTACAAATACCTTTTCACCAACACAAACGGTGACTATACACATGGACCTCGCCAGATGGTATACACAAGAATCAAATCGACTACATCTGTGGAAAGAGATGATGGAAAAGCTCCATATCACCAGTTGAAACAAGGCCAGGGGCCGACTGCAGATCAGACCATCAACTACTCATATACAAGTTCAAGTGGAAACTGAAGAAAATTAGAACAAGTCCACAACAGCCAAAGTACGACATTTAGTATATCCCAGCTGAATTTAAAGATCGTCTCAAGAATACATTTAATGTGTTGAACGCTGATGTCTGAAGGCCAGATGAGTTGTGGAATGACATCAAGGACATCGTACATGAAGAAAGCAAGAGGTCATTAAAAAGACGGGAGAGAAAGAAAAGATCTAAATAGATGTCAGAAGAAACTCTGAAACTTGCTCTTGAATGTTGAGTAGCTAAAGCAAATGGAAAAAATGATGAAGTAAGAAAACAGAAGATTTCAAAGGGCGGCTTGGAAAGACAAAGTAAAGTATTATGATGACATGTGCAAAGATCTGAAGACAGAAAACCAAAAGCGGAGAACACACTTAACATTTCTCAAGCTGAAAGGACTGGAGACTAGATTCAAACCTCGAGTTGCAATACTGAAGGGTTCTACAAGGAAAATATTAAACAACGCAGGAAGCAAGAATCAAAAGAAGATGGAAGGAATACACAGAGTCACTATACCAAAAAGAATTGGTTGATGTTCAGCCATTTCAGGAGGTAACATATGAACAGGAACCGATGGTACTGAAAGAAGAAGTCCAAACTGCGCTGAAGGCATTGGTGAAAAACAAGGCTCCAGGAGTTGATGGAATGCTAATTGAGATATTCCAACAAATGGATGCAGCGCTGGAAGTGCTCACTCGTCTATGCCAAGAAATTTGGAAGACAGACACCTGGCCAACCAACTGGAAGAGATCCATATTTATGCTCATTCCCAAAAAAGGTTAACCACTCGAATGCAGCAATTACTGAACAATATCATTAATACTACATGCAAGCAAAATTTTGTTAAGCATCATTCAAAAGCAGCTGCAGCAGCTTATCGACAGGGAACTGCCAGAAATTCAAGCTGGATTTAGAAGAGGACGTGGAACAAAGGATATCATTGCTGATGTCACATGGATCCTGGCTGAAAGCAGAGATTACCAGAAAGATGTTTACCTGTGTTTTATTGACTATGCTAAGGCATTTGACTCTGTGGATCATAACAAATTATGGACAACACTGTGGAGAATGGGAATTCCAGAACACTTAATTGTGCTCATGAGGAATCTATACATGGATGAAGAAGGGGTCGAACAGAACAAGGGGATACTGTGTGGTTTAAAGTCAGGAAAGGTGTGCGTCAGGGTTGTATCCTTTCACCATACCTATTCAATTGGTATGTTGAGCAAATAGTCCGAGAAGCTGGACTATATGAAGAAGAACGGGGCATCAGGATTGGAGGAAAGCCCATTAACAACCAGCATTATGCATGTGACACAACCTTGCTTGCTGAAAGTGAAGAGGACTTGAAGCACCTACCGATGAAGATCAAAGACCACAGCCTTCAGTATGGATTGCACCTCAACATAAAGAAAACAAAAATCCTCACAACTGGACCAGTAAGCAATATCATGATAAATGGAGAAAAGATTGAAGTTGTCAAGGATTTCATTTTACTTGGATCTACAATCAACATCCCTGGAAGCAGCAGTCAAGAAATCGAAAGCTGCATTGCACTGGGCAAACAGACTGCAAGAGATCTGTTTAAGGTGTTAAAAAGCAAATATGTCACCTTGAGGACTAAGGTGCACCTGACCCAAGCCATGGTGTTTTCAATCACCTCATATGCATGTGAAAGCTGGACAATGAATAAGGAAGACCAAAGAAGAATTGATATCCTTGAATTATGGTGTTGGTGAAAAATAGTGAATATTCCCTGGACTGCCAAAAGAGTGAACAAATCTCTCTTAGAAGAAGTACAACCAGAATGCTCCTTAGAAGCAAAGATGGTGAGACTTCCTCTCACATACTTTGGACATGTTATCAGGAGGGATCAGTCCCTGGAGAAGGAAAATCATGCTTGGTAAAGTACAGGATCAGTGAAAAAGAGGAAGATCCTCAACAAGATGGATTGACACAGTGGAAGCAACAATGGGCTCAAGCATAGCAACAATTGTGAGAACGGTACAGGACCCAGGAGTGTTTCATTCTGTTGTGCATGGGGTTGCTATGAGCCGGAACTGAATTGACAGCACCTAACATCAACAACAAGATATAGATAAGTGGTAATTTTGGTGAAGGGTAAGACTGTGCACAGTACTGGGGAAACCAGCACAATTTGACCAAGATAAGATCATGGAAGCTCCACAGACATATCTAAACTCCCTGAGGGACCAAATTACTGGGCTGAGGGCTGGGGACGATGGTGTTAGGGAACATCTATCTCAATTGGCGTATAGTTTATAAAGAAAATGTTCTACATCTTACTTTGGTGAGTAGCGTCTGGGGTCTTAAAAGCTTGCGAGCAGCCATCTAAGATACTCCACTGGCCTCACGCCATCTGGAGCAAGAGAGATTGAAGAAAACCAAAGACACAAAGGAAAGATTAGTCCAAAGGACTAACGGACCACAACTACCACAGCCTCCACCAGGCTGAGTCCAGCACAACTAGACCATGCCCACCTACTGCCACTGACTGCTCTGACAGAGATCACAGTAGAGGGTCTCAGACAGAGCTGGAGAAAAATGTAGAACAAAATTCTAACTCACAAAAAAAGACCAGACTTATTGGTCTGAAAGAGACTGGAGAAACCCCAAGAGTATGGCCCCTGGACTCCCTTTTAACTCAGTGCTGCAGTCACTCCTGAGGTTTACCCTTCAGCCAAAGATTGGACAGGCCCATAAAACAAAACGAGACCAAATGAGCACACTAACTCAGGGGCAAGGATGAGAAGGCAAGGGGGTACAGGAAAGCTGGTAACGGGGAACTTAAGGTCGAGAAGGGGAGTGTTGACATGTCATAGTGGTGGCAACCAATGTCACAAAACAATATATGTATTAATTGTTTAATGACAAACTAATTTTCTCTGTAAACCCTCACCTAAAATACAATAAAAAGAGTAAATTTATTTCTAAAAAAAAACAAAAAATTTACGTGCATCAAAAGACATAAACAAGAAAGTGAAAGACAATCTTCAGAATGGGAAAAATATTTGGGAACCATCTATCTGACAAGGGTTTAATATTCAAAATATGTAAAGAACTACAACTCAACAATAAAAAGATGAACAATACAATTAAATGGGGAAAGAACTCGAATAGACATTTCTCCAAAGAAGATATACAAATGGCCAATAATCACATGAAAAATGCTCAAAATCGTTAGTCATTAGGAAAATGCACATCAAAATCACAGTAACATACCACTTTACAACCAATACGATGACTATTATCCAGGAAGGAAGGAAGGAGGGAGGGAGGGAGGGAGGGAGGGAGGGAGGGAGGGAGGGAGGGAGGGAGGGAGGGAGGAAGGAAGGAAGGAAGGAAGGAAGGAAGGAAGGAAGGAAGGAAGGAAGGAAGGAAGGAAGGAAGGAAGGAAGGAAGGAAGGAAGGAAGGAAGGAAGGAAGGAAGGAAGGAAGGAAGGAAGGAAGGAAGGAAGGAAGGAAGGAAGGAAGGAAGGAAGGAAGGAAGGAAGGAGTATTGGCGAGGATATGGAAAAATTGGAAACCTGATGCATTACTGATGGGAATGTAAAATGGCGCAACCACTGTGGGAAACAGTTTGCTGGTTCCTTGAAAAGTTAAGCATAGGATTACTATATGACCCAGAAATCCCCAAAGAATTGAAAGCAGCGAATCAGATACTTACTCATTGCAGCGTTATTCACAATAGCCAAAAGGTAGAAATGACCCAAGTGTCCATCAAGCATCAAGAGATGAATGGGTAGACAAAATATGGTATGTACTATATGTCAATAAAGAGAACAATGGAAAGGAAATCAGGAAAATAATACCATTTGTAATAGCCTCTAAAAATATAAAATACTTGGGAATAAATCTAACCAGGGATGTAAAAGACCTATACAAAAAAAAAACTACAAACCACTATTGCAAGAAACCAAAAGAGATCTACATAAATGGAAAAACATACCATGCTCATGGATAGGTAGACTCAACATTGTGAAAATGACAATTCTACCCAAAGCGATTTACAAATACAATGCAATCCCAATCCAAATACCAAGAATGTTCTTTCAAGAGATGGAAAAGCTTATCATTAACGTTATATGGAAAGGGAAGAGGACCTGGATAAGTAAAGCTCTACTGAAAAAGAAGAATAAAGTATGAGAACTCACACTACCTGACCTCAGAACCCACTATACAGCTATGGTAGTCACAACAGCCTGGTACTAGTACAATGACAGATACATTGACCAATGGAACAGAATTGAGAACCCAGAAGTAAATTCATCCACCTATGGTCACCTGATCTTCGACAAGGGCCCAAAGCCCATCAAATGGGGAGAAGACAGCCTTTTTAACAAATGGTGCTGGCAAAACTGGATGTCCATCTGCAAAAAATGAAACAGGATCCATACCTACACCATAAACAAAATCTAATTCAAAATGGATCAAAGACTGGTGCTCACAACTATCACCACTACTTCTCTAGGTGGATAGGTGACAGTCTGCACCACACACTTGATAACCCAATATCAGATTCTACTCAAGAATAGTGCATGAACTCAGGCTTATATATCTGGTAACATCCCAAACCAACTGGTAATAGGATATAAGTGAGTCAAGGGCTACAACACTCAAGACAGCACAATCTAGTAGCCCATCTACGTATATTGAAAGAAAACAAAACAAGATAAAACTCAGTGAGCAAATATAGAATAAATCACTACAATATCTTAGTGATGGCTCGGAGACAGCAGTCGATATCAAACCACATAAAGAAGCAGACCATGATTGTTTCTACAACTCCCCAAACTAAAGAATCAAAATCTTTCCCAAATGAAGATACAATCCTGGAATTGCCAGATGCAGAACATAAAAAACTAATTTACAGAATGCTTCAAGACATCAGGGATGACCTCAGAAATGAAATAAGGCAATCTACAGAAAAAGCCAAGGAACACACTGATAAAGCAGTTGAAGAACTCAAAAAGATTATTCAAGAACATAGTGGAAAAATTAATAAGTTGCAAGAATCCATAGAGAGACAGCATGCAGAAATCCAAAACATTAACAATAAAATTACAGAATTAGACAACACAATAGGAAGTCAGAGGAGCAGACTCGAGCAATTAGAATGCAGAGTGTGAGATCTGGAGGACCAGGGAATTGACACCAATATAGCTGGAAAAAAAATCAGATAAAAGAATTCAAAAAAATGAAGAATCCCTAAAAATCATGTGGGACTCTATCAAGAAGAATAACTTGCATGTGATTGGAGTTCCAGAACAGGGAGGGATAACAGAAAATACAGAGAGAATAGTTGAAGATCTGTTGGCAGAAAACTTCCCTGACATCAAGAAAGACGAAAGGATATCTATCCAAGATGTTCATCGAATCCCATTTAAGACTGATCCATAAAGAAAATCACCAAGACATATTATCATCAAACTTGCCAAAGCCAAAGATAAAGAGAAAATTTTAAAAGCATCCAGGGAGAAATGAAAGGTCTCCTACAAAGGAGAATCAATAAGAATAAGTTCAGACTACTCAGCAGAAACCATGCAGGCAAAAAGACAATGGGATGACATATATAGAGCACTGAAGGAGAAAAACTGCCAGCCAAGGATCATATATCCAGCAAAACTCTCTCTGAAATATGAAGGTGAAATTAAGACATTTACAGATAAACACAAGCTTAGAGAATTTGCAAAAACCAAACCAAAGCTACAAGAACTACTAAAGGAAATTGTTTGGTAGAAAACCAACAATATCAGCTACCAGCACAACACAAGGTCACAGAACAGAGCATCCTGATATCAACTCAAATAGGGAAATCACAAAAATAAATTAAGATTAATTAAAAAAAAAAACGCTCGAAACAGGGAATCATTGAAGTCAATATGTAAAAGATCACAATAATCAAAAAGAGGGATTAAATACAGGTGGCATAGGACTGCCATATGGAGAGGGATACAAGGCGATATAGGACAATACAAGTTAAGTTTTTACTTAGAAAAATAGGGGTAAATATTAAGGTAACCACAAAGAGGTATAACAACTCCATTACTCAAAATAAAAACCAAGAAAAACATAGCGACTCAGCAAACATAAAGTCAAACACTATGAAAATGAGGAACACACAATCTACAAAGAAAAACATCTCAGCACAAAAAAGTAAGTGGAAAAGTGAAATTGTCAACAACACACATAAAAAGGCATCAAAATGACAGCACTAAACACATAAAAAAAACCATACTTATCTATAATTACGCTGAATGTAAATGGACTAAAAGCACCAATAAAGAGACAGAGAGTCTCAGACTGGATAAAGAAACACGATCCATCTATATGCTGCCTACAAGAGACACACCTTAGACTTAGAGACACAAACAAACTAAAACTCAAAAAACTCAAAGGATGGAAAAAAATATATCAAGCAAACAACAAGCAAAAAACAGCAGGAGGAGCAATATTAATTTCTGAAAAAATAGACTTTAAAGTTAAATCCACCACAAAGGATAAAGATGGACACTACATAATGATAAAAGGGACAATTGACCAGGAAGATATAACCATATTAAATATTTATGCACTCAATGACAGGGCTGCAAGATACATAAAACAAACTTTAACAGAACTGAAAAGTGAGATAGACACCTCCACAATTATAGTAGGAGACTTCAACACACCACTTTCGGAGAAGGACAGGACATCCAGTAAGAAGCTCAATAGAGACACGGAAGACCTAATTGCTACAATCAACCAACTTGACCTCATTGACTTATACAGAACACTCCACCCAACTGCTGCAAAGTATACTTTTTTTTCTAGTGCACGTGGAACATTCTCTAGAATAGACCACATATTAGGTCATAAAACAAACCTTTGCAGAATCCAAAACATCAAAATATTACAAAGCATCTTCTCAGACCACAAGGCCATAAGAGTGGAAATCAATAACAGAAAAATTAGGGAAAAGAAATCAAATACTTGGAAACTGAACAATACCCTGCTGAAGAAAGATTGGGTTATAGAAGACATTAAGGAGGGAATAAAGAAATTCATAGAATGCAACGAGAATGAAAATACAAACGAGAATGAAAATACTTCCTATCAAAACATTACCAAAAATGACAAAGAGAAACCTGATAACTGGGAGCTCCTAAAAATCAAACACCTATGCTCATCTAAAGACTTCACCAAAAGAGTAAAAAGACCACCTAAAGACTGGGAAAGAATTTTCAGCTATGACATCTACAACCAGCGCCTGATCTCTAAAATCTATATGATTCTGTCAAAACTCAACCACAAAAAGACAAACAACCCAATCAAGAAGTGGGCAAAGGATGTGAACACGCACTTCACTAAAGAAGATATTCAGGCAGCTAACAGATACATGAGAAAATGCTCTCGATCATTAGCCATTAGAGAAATGCAAATTAGGACTACGATGAGATTCCATCTTACTCCAGCAAGGCTGGCATTAATCCAAAAAACACAAAAGAATAAATGTTGGAGAAGCTGTGGAGAGATTGAAACTCTTATACACTGCTGGTGGGAATGTAAAATGGTACAACCACTTTGGAAATCTATCTGGCGTTATCTTAAAAATTTAGAAATAGAACCACCATACAACCCAGAAATCCCACTCCTCGGAATATACCCTAGAAAAATAAGAGCCTTCACACAAACAGATATATGCACACCCATGTTTATTGCAGCTCTGTTTACAATAGCAAAAAGCTGGAAGCAACCAACGTGTCCATCAATGGATGAATGGTTAAATAAATTGTGGTATATTCACACAATGGAATACTACGCATCGATAAAGAACAGTGACGAATCAGTGAAACATTTCATAACATGGAGGAACCTGGAAGGCATTATGCTGAGCAAAATGAGTCAGAGGCAAAAGGACAAATATTGTATAAGACCACTATTATAAGATCTTGAGAAATAGTATAAACTGAGAAGAACACATACTTTTGTGGTTACGAGGCGGGGGGGGAGGGAGGGTGGGAGAGGGTTATTTACTGATTAGTTAGTAGCTAAGAACTACTTTAGGTGAAGGGAAGGACAATACTCAATACACGGAAGGTCAGCTCAACTGGACTGGACCAAAAGCAAAGAAGTTTCTGGGATAAACTGAATGCTTCAAAGGTCAGCAGAGCAAGGGCGGGAGTTTGGGGACTATGGCTTAAGGGGACTTCTAAGTCAATTGGCAAAATAATATTATTATGAAAACATTCTGCATCCCACTCTGAAATGTGGCATCTGGGGTCTTAAATGCTAACAAGCGGCCATCTAAGATGCATCAATTGGTCTCAACCCACCTGGATCAAAGGAGAATGAAGAACACCAAGGTCACACGATAACTATGAGCCCAAGAGACAGAAAGGGCCACATGAACCAGAGACTTACATCATCCTGAGACCAGAAGAACTAGATGGTGCCCAGCCACAACCGATGACTGCCCTGACAGGGAGCACAACGGAGAACCCCTGCGGGAGCAGGAGATCAGTGGGATGCAGACCCCAAATTCTCATAAAAAGACCAGACTTAATGGTCTGACTGAGACTAGAGGAATCCCTGCGGTCATGGTCCCCAAACCTTCTGTTGGCCCAGGACAGGAACCATTCCTGAAGACAACTCATCAGACATGGAAGGGACTGGACAATGGGTAGGAGAGAGAAGCTGATGAAGAGTGAGCTACTTGTATCAGGTGGACACTTGAGACTGTGTTGGCATCTCCTGTCTGGAGGGGAGACAGGAGGGTAGAGAGGGTTAGAAACTGGCAAAATTGTCAGGAAAGGAGAGACTGGAAGGGCTGACTCATTAGAGGGAGAGTAAGTGGGAGTATGGAGTAAGGTGTATATAAGCTTATATGTGACAGACTGACTTGATTTCTAAATGTTCACTTAAAGCTCAATAAAAATTATTTTAGCGGAGGCGGAGCCAAGATGGCGGACTAGGCAGACGCTACCTCGGATCCCTCTTACAACAAAGACACGGAAAAACAAGTGAATCGATCACATACATAACAATCTACGAACCCTGAACAACAAACACAGATTTAGAGACGGAGAACGAACTAATACGGGGAAGCAGCGATTGTTTCCAGAGCCTGGAGCCAGCGTACCAGTCAGGTACGGCACAAGCACAGAGACCTGCTCCACCCCCCTGAACTAACCCCGGGAGGGGGACTAGCCGGTTCCACGGGCGGCGTGGGACGCAGCCGTTAGGAGAAGTCCCCGGGAGGCAGTGACTGATCTTGGAGCAGAAAGAGCAGCATCCGAGCCGGGGAACCGTCCCGCAGGGATTTGGACTGCACGCAGGTACGCCATAAACACGGAGAGTTGCTCCACCCCCTGAACTAACCCCGGGAAGGTGGCCAGCCGGGTCGCGCGGGCGGCGTGGGACGCAGCCGGTAGGAGAAGTCCCCGGGAGGCAGCGACTGGTATTGGAGCGGGGAGAACAGCGTTCCAGCCGGGACACTCGGTCGCGGCACAAGCACGGGGAGCTACTCCACCCATCTGAACTAACCCCGGGAGGGGGCCCACCTGGTTCACGGGGGCGGCACGGCCACGTGGCTGGAGGGACGAGAAGTCCCCGGGAGGCAGCGACTGATTTTGGAGTCGAGAGTGCACCGTCCCAGTAGGGGAGCCTTGACGCTGGGCGTGGGGCTGGAAGCGGAGGATCTGACCGTGACTCCAGCGGGCCAGACCCCCTGGGGGCAATCTCCACACAGCCAGCACACATAGGCGACGCGCCCGCGGGAATCTCAGATATAATAGTCATTCCAAGCAAGACAAGCAACTCTGGTTATATTCTGAGGTGCTACTCTCCTATCTCTCTGTTCCCTCCCCCACCCTCCCCAGGCGGCTTCATTAACATCTGAATAGCCTGAGCCAGAGGGAGAACTCTGATAGGGATCTGACTGCTGTTTTTTTTTAGCGGATTTTCTGGAAAAACTAGTTTCCCAGTGATGGCTCGGAGACAACAATCCATATCAAACCACTTAAAGAAGCAGACCGTGACAGCTTCTCCAACCCCCCAAACAAAAGAATCAAAATCTTTCCCAAATGAAGATACAATTTTGGAATTATCAGATACAGAATATAAAAAACTAATTTACAGAATGCTTAATGATATCACAAATGAAATTAGGATATCTGCAGAAAAAGCCAAGGAACACACTGATAAAACTGTTGAAGAACTCAAAAAGATTATTCAAGAACATAGTGGAAAAATTAATAAGTTGCAAGAATCCATAGAGAGACAACATGTAGAAATCCAAAAGATTAACAATAAAATAACAGAATTAGACAACACACTAGGAAGTCAGAGGAGCAGACTCGAGCAATTAGAATGCAGACTGGGACATCTGGAGGACCAGGGAATCAACACCAACATAGCTGAAAAAAAATCAGATAAAAGAATTAAAAAAAATGAAGAAACCCTAAGAATTATGTGGGACTCTATCAAGAAGGATAACCTGCGGGTGATTGGAGTCCCAGAACAGGGAGGGGGGACAGAAAACACAGAGAAAATAGTTGAAGAACTTCTGACAGAAAACTTCCCTGACATCATGAAAGACGAAAGGATATCTATCCAAGATGCTCATCGAACCCCATTTAAGATTGATACAAAAAGAAAAACACCGAGACATATTATCATCAAACTCACCAAAACCAAAGATAAACAGAAAATTTTAAAAGCAGCCAGGGAGAAAAGAAAGGTTTCCTTCAAGGGAGAATCAGTAAGAATATGTTCTGACTACTCAGCAGAAACCATGCAGGCAAGAAGGGAATGGGACGACATATACAGAACACTGAAGGAGAAAAACTGCCAACCAAGGATCATATATCCAGCAAAACTCTCTCTGAAATATGAAGGTGAAATTAAGATATTTACAGACAAACACAAGTTTAGAGAATTTGCAAAAACCAAACCAAAGCTACAAGAAATACTAAAGGATATTGTTTGGTCAGAGAACCAATAATATCAGATATCAGCACAACACAAGGTCACAAAACAGAACGTCCTGATATCAACTCAAATAGGGAAATCACAAAAACAAACAAATTAAGATTAATTAAAAAAAAAAATACACATAACAGGGAATCATGGAAGTCAATAGGTAAAAGATCACAATAATCAAAAAGAGGGACTAAATACAGGAGGCATTGAACTGCCATATGGAGAGTGATACAAGGCGATATAGAACAATACAAGTTAGGTTTTTACTTAGAAAAATAGGGGTATATAATGAGGTAACCACAAAAGGGTATAACAACTCTATAACTCAAGACAAAAACCAAGAAAAACGTAACGACTCAACTAACATAAAGTCAAACACTATGAAAGTGAGGATCTCACAATTTACTAAGAAAAACGCCTCAGCACAAAAAAGTATGTGGAAAAATGAAATTGTCAACAACACACATAAAAAGGCATCAAAATGACAACACTAAAAACTTATTTATCTATAATTACGCTGAATGTAAATGGACTAAATGCACCAATAAAGAGACAGAGAGTCACAGACTGGATAAAGAAACACGATCCATCTATATGCTGCCTACAAGAGACACACCTTAGACTTAGAGACACAAA
This sequence comes from Elephas maximus indicus, assembly GCF_024166365.1. NCBI lineage: Eukaryota > Metazoa > Chordata > Mammalia > Proboscidea > Elephantidae > Elephas > Elephas maximus. The sequence continues at coordinate 47,172,641 of NC_064846.1, forward strand.
CAAACTAAAACTCAAAGGATGGAAAAAAGTATATCAAGCAAACAATAAGCAAAAAAGAAGAGGAGTAGCAATATTAATTTCTGACAAAATAGACTTTAGACTTAAATCCACCACAAAGGATAAAGAAGGACACTATATAATGATAAAAGGGACAATTGATCAGGAAGACATAACCATATTAAATATTTATGCACCCAATGACAGGGCTGCAAGATACGTAAATCAAATTTTAACAGAATTGAAAAGCAAGATCGATACCTCCACAATTATAGTAGGAGACTTCAACACACCACTTTCGGAGAAGGACAGGACATCCAGTAAGAAGCTCAACAGAGACACGGAAGATCTACTTACAACAATCAACCAACTTGACCTCATTGACTTATACAGAACTCTCCACCCAACTGCTGCAAAATATACTTTTTTTTCTAGCGCACATGGAACATTCTCTAGAATAGACCACATATTAAGTCATAAAACAAACCTTTGCAGAGTCCAAAACATCGAAATATTACAAAGCATCTTCTCAGACCACAAGGCAATAAAACTAGAGATCAATAACAGAAAAACGAGGGAAAAGAAATCAAATACTTGGAAAATGAACAATACCCTCCTGAAAAAAGACTGGGTTATAGAAGACATCAAGGAGGGAATAAGGAAATTCATAGAAAGCAACGAGAATGAAAATACTTCCTATCAAAACCTCTGGGACACAGCAAAAGCAGTGCTCAGAGGTCAATTTATATCAATAAATGCACACATACAAAAAGAAGAAAGAGCCAAAATCAGAGAACTGTCCCTACAACTTGAACAAATAGAAAGTGAGCAACAAAAGAATCCATCAGGCACCAGAAGAAAACAAATAATAAAAATTAGAGCTGAACTAAATGAATTAGAGAACAGAAAAACAATCGAAAGAATTAACAAAGCCAAAAGCTGGTTCTTTGAAAAAATTAACAAAATTGATAAACCATTGGCTAGACTGACTAAAGAAATACAGGAAAGGAAACAAATAACCCGAATAAGAAATGAGAAGGACCACATCACAACAGAACCAAATGAAATTAAAAGAATCATTTCAGATTATTATGAAAAATTGTACTCTAATAAATTTGAAAACCTAGAAGAAATGGATGAATTCCTGGAAAAACACTACCTACCTAAACTAACACATTCAGAAGTAGAACAACTAAATAGACCCATAACAAAAAAAGAGATTGAAACGGTAATCAAAAAACTCCCAACAAAAAAAAGTCCTGGCCCGGACGGCTTCACTGCAGAGTTCTACCAAATTTTCAGAGAAGAGTTAACACCACTACTACTAAAGGTATTCCAAAGCATAGAAAATGACGGAATACTACCCAACTCATTCTATGAAGCCACCATCTCCCTGATACCAAAACCAGGTAAAGACATTACAAAAAAAGAAAATTATAGACCTATATCCCTCATGAACATTGATGCAAAAATCCTCAACAAAATTCTAGCCAATAGAATCCAACGACACATCAAAAAAATAATTCACCCTGATCAAGTGGGATTTATACCAGGTATGCAAGGCTGGTTTAATATCAGAAAAACCATTAATGTAATCCATCACATAAATAAAACAAAAGACAAAAACCACATGATCTTATCAATTGATGCAGAAAAGGCATTTGACAAAGTCCAACACCCATTCATGATAAAAACTCTTACCAAAATAGGAATTGAAGGAAAATTCCTCAACATAATAAAGGGCATCTATGCAAAGCCAACAGCCAATATCACTCTAAATGGAGAGAACCTGAAAGCATTTCCCTTGAGAACGGGAACCAGACAAGGATGCCCTTTATCACCGCTCTTATTCAACATCGTGTTGGAAGTCTTAGCCAGGGCAATCAGGCTAGACAAAGAAATAAAAGGTATCCGGATTGGCAAGGAAGAAGTAAAGTTATCACTATTTGCAGATGACATGATTATATACACAGAAAACCCTAAGGAATCCTCCAGAAAACTACTGAAACTAATAGAAGAGTTTGGCAGAGTCTCAGGTTATAAAATAAACATACAAAAATCACTTGGATTCCTCTACATCAACAAAAAGAACACCGAAGAGGAAATAACCAAATCAATACCATTCACAGTAGCCCCCAAGAAGATAAGATACTTAGGAATAAATCTTACCAAGGATGTAAAAGACCTATACAAAGAAAACTACAAAGCTCTACTACAAGAAATTCAAAAGGACATACTTAAGTGGAAAAACATACCTTGCTCATGGATAGGAAGACTTAACATAGTAAAAATGTCTATTCTACCAAAAGCCATCTATACATTTAACGCACTTCCGATCCAAATTCCAATGTCATATTTTAAGGGGATAGAGAAACAAATCACCAATTTCATATGGAAGGGAAAGAAGCCCCGGATAAGCAAAGCACTACTGAAAAAGAAGAAGAAAGTGGGAGGCCTCACCTTACCTGACTTCAGAACCTATTATACAGCCACAGTAGTCAAAACAGCCTGGTATTGGTACAACAACAGACACATAGACCAATGGAACAGAATTGAGAACCCAGACATAGATCCATCCATGTATGAGCAGCTGATATTTGACAAAGGACCAGTGTCAATTAACTGGGGAAAAGACAGCCTTTTTAACAAATGGTGCTGGCATAACTGGATATCCATTTGCAAAAAAATGAAACAGGACCCATACCTCACACCCTGCACAAAAACTAACTCCAAGTGGATCAAAGACCTAAACATAAAGACTAAAACGATAAAGATCATGGAAGAAAAAATTGGGACAACCCTAGGAGCCCTAATACAAGGTATAAACAGAATACAAAACATTACCAAAAATGATGAAGAGAAACCCAATAACTGGGAGCTCCTAAAAATCAAACACCTATGCTCATCTAAAGACTTCACCAAAAGAGTAAAAAGACCACCTACAGATTGGGAAAGAATTTTCAGCTATGACATCTCCGACCAGCGCCTGATCTCTAAAATCAACATGATTCTGTCAAAACTCAACCACAAAAAGACAAACAACCCAATCAAGAAGTGGGCAAAGGATATGAACACACATTTCTCTAAAGAAGATATTCAGGCAGCCAACAGATACATGAGAAAATGCTCTCGATCATTAGCCATTAGAGAAATGCAAATTAAAACTACGATGAGATTCCATCTCACACCAGCAAGGCTGGCATTAATCCAAAAAACACAAAATAATAAATGTTGGAGAGGCTGCGGAGAGATTGGAACTCTCATACACTGCTGGTGGGAATGTAAAATGGTACAACCACTTTGGAAATCTATCTGGCGTTATCTTAAACAGTTAGAAATAGAACTACCATACAACCCAGAAATCCCACTCCTCGGAATATACCCTAGAGATACAAGAGCCTTCATACAAACAGATATATGCACACCCATGTTTATTGCAGCTCTGTTTACAATAGCAAAAAGTTGGAAGCAACCAAGGTGTCCATCAACGGATGAATGGGTAAATAAATTGTGGTATATTCACACAATGGAATACTACGCATCGATAAAGAACAGTGACGAATCTCTGAAACATTTCACAACATGGAGGAACCTGGAAGGCATTATGCTGAGCGAAATGAGTCAGAGGCAAAAGGACAAATATTGTATAAGACCACTATTATAAGATCTTGAGAAATAGTAAACCTGAGAAGAACACATACTTTTGTGGTTACGAGGGGGGGAGGGAGGGAGGGTGGGAGAGGGTTTTTTATTGATTAATCAGTAGATAAGAACTGCTTTAGGTGAAGGGAAAGACAACACTCAATACATGGAAGGTCAGCTCAATTGGACTGGACCAAAAGCAAAGAAGTTTCCGGGATAAAATGAATGCTTCAAAGCTCAGCGGAGCAAGCGCGGGGGTCTGGGGAACATGGTTTGCGGGGACTTCTAAGTCAATTGGCAAAATAATTCTACTATGAAATCATTCTGCATCCCGCTTTGAAATGTGGCGTCTGGGGTCTTAAATGCTAACAAGCAGCCATCTAAGATGCAGCAATTGGTCTCAACCCACCTGGAGCAAAGGAAAATGAAGAACACCAAGCCCACATGACAACTAAGAGCCCAAGAGACAGAAAGGGCCACATGAACCAGAGACCTACATCATCCTGAGACCAGAAGAACTAGTTGGTGCCCGGCCACAATCGATGACTGCCCTGACAGGGAGCTCAGCAGAGGACCCCTGAGGGAGCAGGAGAGCAGTGGGATGCAGACCCCAAATTCTCATAAAAAGACCAAACTTAATGGTCTGACTGAGACTGGAGGAATCCCGGCGGTCATGCTCTCCAGACCTTCTGTTGACACAGGACAGGAACCATCCCTGAAGACAACTCATCAGACATGAAAGGGACTGGTCAGCGGGTGGGAGAGAGACGCTGATGAAGAGTGAGCTAATTATATCAGGTGTACACTTGAGACTGTGTTGGCAACTCTTGTCTGGAGGGGGGTGGGAGGATAGAGAGAGAGGGAAGCCGGCAAAATTGTCAAGAAAGGAGAGACTGAAAGGGCTGACTCAAGACGGGGAGAGTAAGTGGGAGTAGGGAGTGAGATGTATGTAAACTTATATGTGACAGACTGATTGGATTTGTAAACGTTCACTTGAAGCTTAATAAAAATTATTATAAAAAAAAAAAATTATTTAAAAAAAATGGATCAAAGACCTAAACATAAAGCCAAAAACCATGAAGTTCATAGAAGAAAAAATAGGATCAATGCTAGAGGCCCTAATACATAGCATTAACAGGGTACAAATCAGAACGAACAACACACAAGCTCCAGAGGATAAGCTAGATAACTGGGGTCTTATAAAAATTGAACACTTATGCTCATCAATAGACTTCACCAAAAGAGTAAGAAGAGAACCTACAGACTGGGAAAAAATTTTTAGCTGTTACAAATCAGACAAAGGTCTAACCTCTAAAATCTACAAGAAACTCCAACACTTCTACAACAAAAACACAAATAATCTGATTAAAAAGTGGGTGAAGGGAATGAACAGACTCTTCACCAAAGAAGACATTCAAATGGCCAACAGACACATGAGGAAATGCTCACGATATCTAGCAATCAGAGAAATGAAAATCAAAACCACAATGAGATAGCATCTCACCCCAGCATTACTGGCACGAAGCAATAAAACAGAAAATTAGAAATGTTGGAGAGGCTGCGGGGAGATTGGAACTCTTATGCACTGCTGGTGGGAATGCAAAATGATACAATCATTTTGGAAAACAATATGGCACTTCCTTAGAAAGCTAGAGAGATACCATATGATCCAGCACTCCTATTCCTAGAAACATATCCAAGAGAAATATGAGTCGTCACACGAATAGACATATGCACACCCGTGTTCATTGCAGCATTCTTCACAATAGCAAAAAGATGGAAACAGCCTAGATGCCCATCAACAGATGAATAGATAAACAAACTGTGGTACATACACACAATGGAGTATTATGCAACGATAAAGAACACCAATGAATCTGTGAAACATCTCATAACATGGATGAATCTGGAGGGCATTATGCTGAGTGAAATAAGTCAATCATGAAAGGACAAATATTGTATGAGACCACTACTGTGAAACTCATGAAAAGGTTTACATACAAGAAGAAACAATCTTTGATGGTTACCAGGGTGGGAAGGGGTGGGGATGGAAAAACACTTAATAGATAAAACATAAGTGGAAACTTTGGTGAAGTGTAAGACAGTACACAGTTCTAGGGAAGCCAGCACAACCTGTGCAAGGCAAGGTTATAGTAGCTCCACAGACACATCCAAACTCCCTGGGGGACTGAATTGCTGGGCTGAGGGCTGTGGGGACCATGCTTTCAGGGAACATCTAGCTCAACTGGCATAACATAGTCAATAAAGAATATATTCTACATTCTTCTTTGGTCAGCAGTGTGTGGGGTCTTAAAAGCCTGTGAGTGGCCATCTAGGATACTTTACTGGTCTCACCCCTTCGGGAGCAAGGAAGAATGAAGAAAACTGAAGATACAAGGGAAAGATTAGCCCAAAGCACTAATGGACCACATCGACCACAGCCTCCAGCAGACTGAGTCCAATCAAACTAGATGGTGTCCGGCTACTACCAGTGACTGCTCTAACAGGGATCACAATAGAGGGTCCCAGAAAATGTAAAACAAAATTACAGAAAAATGTAGAACAAAATTCTAACCCAAAAAGAAAGACCAGACTTGCTAACCTGACAGAAGCTGGAGAAACCCTAAGAGCATGGGCCCTGGACACCCTTTCAGCTCAGTAATGAGGCCACTCCTGAGGTTCACCCTTCACCCAAAGACTGAACAGGCCCATGGAACAAAACAAGATTAAGCAGTGCACCAGCCCTGGGGCAGGGCCTGGAAGTCAGGAGGGAACAGGAAAGCTGGTAATAGTGAACTCAGGTTTGAGAAGGGAGAGTGTTGACATGTCGTGGGGTTGTTAACCAACGTCATACAACAATGTGTGTACTAACTGTTTGATAAGCTAGTTTGTTCTGCAAACCTTCATCTAAAGTTCAATTAAAAAATATCGTATATACATACAATAGAATATTACTCAGCCATAAAGAGAAATGAAATTCAGATACATACTACCACATGGATGAACCTTGAAAACACTATGCTGAGTGAAATAAATCAGACACAAAAGACAAATAATATATGACCCCACTTATATGAAATATCTAGAATAGGCACATTTATAGAGACATAAAGCAGGTTCGTTTTTACTAGGGGCTCATGGTACAGTGCAACAGGGAGTCATTGCTTACAGGGTACTGAGTTTCTGTTTGGTGTGATAAAAACATTTGGAAATAGATAGTGGGGATGTTTGCACAACATGGTGAATATAATTAATGTCACTAAGTTGTACACTTAAAAAATGTTAAAATGGCAACATTTTTGTTATATATATTTGGCCACAATAAAACAAATTTAAAGTTGAAGAAACTTTAAGTTCTAGGAATCAGTATGGTATGATCACTTATTAGATATTTTCACTAATACAATTAGAAATAAAAGCAAAGCACTTGGAGGAAGTACAGGTATGTAAGGCTGATTCAACATTCAAAAATCAATCGATGTAATCTACCACATTAGATAGAATGAACAAATCAGTTTTGGAAGAAATACAGCCAGAATGCTCCTTAGAAGTGAGGATGGTGAAACTTCATCTCACATACTTTGGACGTGTTATCAGGAGGGACTGTTCCCTGGAGAAGGGCATCATGCTTGGTAAAGTAGATGGTCACCAAAAAATAAGAAGACCCTTGATGAGATGGATTGACACAGTGGCTGCAACAATGGGCTAGAACAGACCTACTATTGGCAGGGGCAGATTATCCAATAAGCAAGAGAAGCACGGGCTTACTTGTGCTTACTTACTAATCTGTAGTGAGCAATTTCACATTTTTTCACCATGTCAAAGACTCTGCTTCTAGGTATGACTAGCATCTGTCTCTCTCCTAAACCCACAGCACCTTCGTACAGAATCAAATTTACAGTCCCTGACAGGGGCTAATGACTCAGTAAGCAAGGTAAGCATGGGCTTACTTGTGCTTACTTACTAATCTGAGTTAGAGCTGACTCCACGGCACCTAACAACAACAACCAGTTGATAAATTGCAAGCAGACCAAATCCATCATAGCATAGAAGTTGCTTAAACTGCCTGGAATACACAGACAGGGAACTATGGGTCAGCTTTTTGACATCTGATGTGTGTGAGAAAGATTCTCTATTAAGCGGAGTAAGTAGGAGCTAGGGTAGGTTATTTGAAGCTTATTTGAGAAGGGGCATTAAGCTTATCTCAGAATTTATGTTCCTTGAAATATTACTTTGTTACCTTAAAAACACAAAAAATAAGATACTTAGAGATGATAAGAGCTTTTCTTTCATAAGAAAAGAGAGATTGGATCATGTGAATCTAACTTCTTTTAATTTCACTTTAGAAGATGACCATGGAGAGGGCTGGCCAGGAAGGGCAAGATCCAAATGTTCACCTGATCCAAAAACCCTTGCAGTTACCAAGGGTCTAAGCAGACAAATGGGTCAGGTTCTCTCAGGAGATCAGCGAGTGTTGCAGAGGAGACCATGGCTGGGAGTGTAGGTTCATTACATTGAGCCAGGTACAGTGAATGCTGTTCTGAAAAACACCACCTAAGAGGATAAAGTGCAAAACTATCACCTCAGCTGAAAAGAAAAAGAAGAAAAAGGAACCATTTCTATAGTGCCGGTGGTAAGTCAGTTGGCGCTAGCTTTGCCTGTGAAGAGCAATATACAATCAGCCCCCAGAATAAGGCAGACCAAGAACATGTGATGACTTGGAATCCATAGCTCATTCAAAAAACTTTCATTCATCCAGTGCATCGGGGGACCTACTCACAAAGATCTCAATAACTTGACTGTATTTGCAGCTCAATTCCTTCAGGGCTCAAAAAAAAAAAAAAAAAAAACATGGAAATAGGCAGCATGTATAAGTGATCTATTGCTGTGTAATAATCTATTCCAAAAGGTAGTGATTTAATAAAAAAAATTTATTTAGTTCATAATTCTGTTCATCACCTAAATGGATCTCAAGGCCCAAATTAAAAAAAAATTAGGGTGAGACAATTGAGGTGCCTAGGGTACAAACTTTAGGAAGGTACTTATTCTCAGGGTCATGCAACCCCTAGATTGCAATCCTGAGTGATTGCCTCCTTAAATTTTGTGCCCTAGGTAGCTCACTTGCCTCACCTTGGTGCTGGTCCTAATAGTTCTTCTGGTTTTTGTCAGCAAGGGTGGTCTCTGCTGGGTTCTTTTATGCTATGGTGGTCAGCTGGTGAGTTGGCTAGCAGCTAGATGATCTAGAATAGCCTCACTTACATGTTTGGCAGTTGGTAGGCTATTGGCTGTGGCAATAGGCATGATTGGGCCATATATGTATCTTCATTTAACAGACTAGCACAGGCTTCTTCACATGGTGTCCTTCACAGGATACCTATAAGCAGAGAAAAGAGAGAATGCTCTAATGTGCAATCAATTTTCAAATTTCTGCTTACATTACATTTTTTTTTTTTTGTCACAAAGGCAAAGCAAATCACATGGACCACTACAGAGTCAATGTGAAAGGGGACTACACAAGGGCATGGAACAGACAAGCATGAAAAATTAGACTGTTACTACAACAAGTTACCACATAGCCCAAAGATGAGCTACAGAAATAAAAGAGAATGCCTATTTGTGAATGTATCAACTGAATAAACAACTAATTTGTAATCAAGAAAGAATCAGAGAAGGATTCTCTCCAGATTGCATCAGCCACTCAGGAAAGAAATTCCTCACTGAAGAAATGAGATTGGATCGATGTAGCATATGCATTCCTAAGAGTTTCAAACATGGCTTGCAAAGGACCTGTCCCATGTGTGCTTTGTTTCCTAAATCTCTACCTGATAAGAAGACTCATCTCCAACACTCTCACAAGGGGTACACTGCAGGAGGGCTTAGGGACTCTGAGGAAACCCACAGTAATTCCTCCTCTGACACAGTTGAGAATCACTGTTTTAAAGGAAAAACAACCTTAATTCTTACCCCTAAATACGTAAACACTATTTTGCCTTTGGATATAAGGACTCCTTCTGTTTGAAACTCACCAGGTCTGCATCCAATTGCATAAAGGAAGAAAAGTCGCCATTTTTTCTAATTGATTCCAGGTAGAATTTGATAAACACAACAAAAAAATAAAAATGTGGATGTTGCGTATTCCTTTTAATCTCATCTCCTATTCTGCTAACCCACTCCAATATCCACCTGGAATTTGGAGTTTCCAAGCAACTCTATGGCCATTTTGATGATGAGGAAAGATGATTTGATCCCTTCTTGGGTACTCTGAACAGCAGAGCTCTGAAAAGTATGTTCCTTGCCTTCTAGGAGCTTTCAATCAAACACAGACAACACTGATGTATACAAACAGAGGGACAAGGGAAGGGTTGGATGGTTATAGAATCATCAGTCACCTTTCGTGGTGTGAACATTACCCTAAAACAAGCCTGTTGGGACAATTGTCAATGCCATCAAGGGTTTCCTCCGAAAAGTCTCAGCAGTCTCAGTCACTCATTCTTCCCCGGAAATCTTTCCAGAAAAAAAACTGGGGGGGGGGTGGGGTGTGGATCTGAGAGGCTTATTTTCACATGGCAGAACCAGAGAGCACATTCACTGGTGAGATGAGCTGACTGTGTTTTATCCATTGACAGTTATTCCCCAGGCAGACCATCAAAATGCAGCTGCTGGGGTAATTATGGGGAATGTATTCACGCATATGAGATGGGTCGTCTTTAGATGAAAGACCTTGCAACTGAGGCAAGGCTTGTTTGTGAATAAACATGGGAGCCCTGTTTGAAGAAAATTCCCTAGCTGTTGTCTTGACAAAGAATCTGAAGCAGTAATGGGAACACCAGGGAAAAGAATAGCCCAGACCTTACGCCACACACACTTGCCCAAGAGATGGATCAATTCCACCAAAAGCTAGTTCATAAAACATTCCGTGTTTTCCTGCCATTATTTAGGAGTGGTTTTTCCCTTTCACTGAATTTTGACTGTAAATGAGAAAGATAAATAGGACCTTTTGAAATCGAAGGCAATTAAACCCAGCATCCAAAATTTCCAAAACTGTTTCCACGACCTTCCCTATGATTCTTGTGTTTATTATGTTAATGAGGAAGGATTAGGGTGTATCTTGAGCCAATAGCTTTTTAGATATAAAAGAGATTAAACAAACAAGCAAGTAGAGCAGAGATGGGGGAAGAGAGATGCCAAACCACATGAAGATCGCCTAGGAGAAGAAACTCAAAGAGACGAGGAACTTCCTCTGAGCTGACAGAGAGGCAAAGGTTTCCCTGTGAGCTGGTGCCCTGAATTCAGACTTCCAGCCTCCTAAACTGTGAGCAAATAAATTTCTGTTTGTTAAAACCATCCATTTGCAGTATTTCTGTTACAGCAGGACTAGATAACTAAGACAATCCCTAACAACATTGTTCATTCTAGGGCAAAAATATTCATTTAAGGAGCAATATGGTAGAATTACCACTCAACTTTTGAAACACAATTGCTTTTGGTCATTTCTCAGAAGTGGGGAAGAAGGTGACACCACTAGGACATTAGACTTTATCAGGAAAACGGTCTTTTAGTCTAATCTTGGCAAAGGAGAGAAATCATTAGATTGAATCAAGACTGCATGAGAGCACGTAAGGTAGGGTTTCAATGCTAGATAGAGCATTTTGGGCTGAGCCCACCACTCCCAGACATACTCTGCTCATTCATACTGATTATCTCATTGTCACCCTCACTCCTATGCTTATCACTCCTATATTTTAAATGCTTTTTCACTACCGGGAAATACTTTCCTCTGTTTCTTTTGCCTATCAAAATACTAATAACTTATAGAAGATTAGATCAAGCCCCATATGTTCTGAACAACCTTCCCAGGCTGCAGCAGACTAACCCCATCTTTTCATTTTCATAATCAGTAACACCTACAGTAGCACTTATCTTTATACCTCTTGTATTGATTGCTCTATGCTTGTTTCAGTCTAAGATCCTCATTATTATTACTCATGCAATACTCTCCCTTCTACACTCACATAGTGCTTAAAGAGTGCCTTATATATGTTGTTGTTGCTTTTCTAGCTGCTGTTGAGTTGGCCCCCAACTCATGGCAACCCCATGTACAATGGAAGTAAATGCTGGTCCTGTGCCATCCCAATGATTGGTTGCATATCCAACCATTGTGATCCACAAGATTTTCATTGGCTGGTTTTTGGAAATAAATCTCCAGGCCTTCCTTCCTAGTCTATCTTAGTCTGGAAGCTCCACTGAAATCTGTTCGGCATCATAGCAACATTCAAGCCTCCACCAACAGACGGGTGGTGACTGTGCCTGAGATGCATTGGCTGGGAATCCAACTCTGGTCTCCGGCATGGAAGATGAGTATTCCACCACTGAACCATCTCTACCTCCACCTTGTACATAGCAGACAATAAATGTTTGCTAATTATCTGTGTGACACTAGGAGGTCATTGCAGGCTTTTGAGTAGGTAAGCTCTTGATAAAAACAAAAACCTGAAAATCATTTTGAGGCAAACTTAAGAAAACATAAAATATATCAGATTGTTTCCTAACTGATAAATCATATTCCAACACAATTAGCTAAATTCATCTGCCCTACATGGAGAATTTGTGGAGAGGTGGCTACTTTGAAGGCAGGGGATAACTTTTGTTTTGTTTATCTACATGTAGTCGTTTTGGCCAAATAATCAGTTAAGTGGCTGGGGTTTATGGACTATTCTTTTCTACTTTCCAACCAGTGATTATAATGTCAGACAGATATAACCTCAGTGCTAAGAGAGCCATAAGATCCAAGCAAGCCCAGTGAGAATGAGCAGTATCACCACAGTCAGGGTGGAAGCATGGGAAGGTCAAAAGATCCTAGAACTGGAGAATCTGGAGACCTGAGTTCAAATATAGTCCCAGCTCTAGTTGAGTGATGAATGTATTAATCACTTTATCTCTTTGAGATAGAATTCCCTCATCTATAGAAAGATGATCAATACCTCAAAAATACTATGACATGAAAAAGTATTACTGCATTTTAAAGTTGACCAAGACAAGGTCTGAACAGACAGACAGAAGGAAATTTCCTCCACCTGTTCCTGGGCTGCACCACAGCCAGAGCCCACTAGGTGTAGCTGATAGGCATTGGGAACAGGCCATTGCTCTATGGTACGCCTATCTGACAAGCCAGACACACTGTGCCTTATGAACCCAAGCTGTGTCGAAACCCAGGCCAATGTTTAATTTATCACAATCTCAGTTCACCCTCGTGTCATCCAAGTCTCTCAGGGAAGGGGATGTTCTTTTCAAGCGAGGAATTTTATTGAATGCATAAAACTAGTGGTCAACCCACCTCAAAGTTTTCAGGACTAGTGTTTCTTAGAATACTCCTCTATTTGGGAGAAATTCAAATGCTCTTAATTGTACAGGCTGTGTTTTATCACTGTTTCTGTGTTTGGGGAGTAAATAAGGTAATGAAGATTAATGACTTTGGTCAGACCAGAGCATTGAAACAAACACAAAACACTACAGACAATTTATAGGTAATGTTAACTGGATGGATGGGTTAAGTTAGCATTTTAAAAACTCATACTATTATTCATTTAACAAATGTTTTTGACAAATCCTCTATTCTAGGAATTGTGCTACAGGTGCTGCTTCAGTAGCAGACAGAAAATAGAGTTTTCATTTTCCATCCGCAGCTCTGTCTCCCATTTCTGTTGTCTCATCTGGATGCCATGGTTACGATGCTGGGGTCATTGGGCTGTAGTTTGACTTCTTTGGGCAGCCAAGTCAAAACCCCATAACCTAAGCCAGGGTTATCCCATCCTAGAGGGTAAGTCTTCAAGCTTCAGTCTTTATCCTATTTCTCCATCATCAGAGGCAAGGTGCACAAACATTAAAAAAAAAAATTAAAGCAAAAGTGAGAGAAGTGAGCAAAAATGATACTAAGAATGTAAACAGGAGAGAACAAAAATAGCCATGAAAATCATATTAAAACCAATATTAGTCAGCCTCAAAAAGGTCAGATGTATCAAATTTTCCATGAGCTTTCATAGACTATATGAAACTTCTTTCCTCAGCCAAGGCTGGTATTCTGGAACCTCCAAGGCTCTAATCTATTGTTCAGAGGCCCAGGGATAACCATTAGGGAGATGGAAGTCCCAAACATTGCATCACATTGAGCAAGAGAAGGAATCTTCAGTAGGGACTTAATAATCATTTGCTGAATGGTCCAGTAGTAGACATGGGAGAATTCAAAATTAAATAATGTATATCCCCATTGGTGGGCTAACTATAACAATGGCTTATCAAGGGATTGGTGATACTTAGGGATCCAGGCAGGAAGTCGATACCCAGAAAATAGGTTGGCAGATAGCAGGACTTCAACCACTGGATTAGAGATTTATGACAGGATTCCTGTTGCAAGAGGACATAGACAAGGGGGAATTGGAGGTACTAGAAAGTTTAACAAGATAAAGCGATCAATTAGGAAACAAGGCTACAGGACAGTTATCAGAACTAGCGCATCAAGTCAGGGCTCTAATGCCCTTCCCAAGAGTACTAGAGTAGAAAATGGTTAATTCTTCCTGATGAATGTTAGCCTTGCTCCTAGTGATTAGATGGAGCTGAAGCCTGCGGGAGGGAGGCAAGTAGCTTCACCTCTGGGAAGAGGAGAATATAGAGGCTCAAAAGCAGACAGGGCTTGATACTCAGAGACCTGCCCTCTGCTATGAAACTAATAAAAACAATCAAACCAAGGTGTTATTGGCTAACTGCATCAACTTTTTCCAGGACACATTTACATTTTAATCCGACAAAAAGAGACAACTAGAGTGCCCGTGTATATACACTTCTGGACAGAGTTGGGGGGAGTTGCAGAAAGCAAGAAGAGGCCCAGTATACTTAAGTGTCAGTCAGTCTAGAGTTCCTTCCAGAGATACAAACTGCCTACTTTGAGTAAAGAAGATATCTAACTATTTTGCCCAGATTGTATCTTGAGACTATAGGCTGAGAAGAAGGGCCTTCATGGAGTTGAGTTCACCTGCCCGTTTCTACTTCAGAGAGAAAGGAAAGGCATGGAGTAGAGGATGAAAGCAGGAGATTAGGCCCACCCTCAGAATTGAAAGCAGCCACCTGAAGCCCATCTATATTTGCATTTGCCACTTTCGGAGTCAGGAACAGTTGACCAGAAACCATTACAGAAGTTATGTCAACTCTGTAAATTGTTAAATGTTGTATCTATGAAATATTTATTATATTTGGGGGAAAAAAAAGTTGTACAATTTTGATTTGACTCCATGTTTGCATGTTCACTGCTGTTCTCCTGTAGTGACTAACCTTCAAATCTCTAGAACAGAAGTCAGTAAATATTTTGTGCAAAGGTACAGATAGTAGATATTTGACCGGTAAATATTTCAGGCTTTGCAGGCCATACAAAGCCTCTGTAACACGTACTCACCACTGTCATCATAGGGCAAAAGCTATCATAAGCAATATATAAACAAATGGGCATTGTCGTGTTCCAATAAGACTTTGCTTACAAAACCAGGCAGGGGCTCAGATTTGGCCCATGGACTGTAGTTTGCCAGACCCTGTTCTAGACCCACAAATGGCCTGTGGGCTTTGTGGGCTTATCATTAGAAGCACCAGGGGAGGGGAAAAGCCAGGGAGGTTGCAATCAACTCTGTAACTGGATCTGGGGGGAGAAAGTCCAAGTGGGGCAGCTATAGAGGAAAGGGAAACAGGCTGAGTGCTCAGGCCCTGATGCTGCAAGGAAAGAAAGGATCTCAGAAAGCAGATCTGGCTTTTAGAAGAGACACTGAGGTTGAGCAATGGAAATCTTTATGTGGTGCTCTCTGGTCGGTGCTTTACAGGGTGCCTCTCAAACAGCACACAACTACCTCCTCTACTTGTCTATGGGGCTGATCTGGAAAGGGAAAATGTAGGTGAAAAGAAAGTGAAGGGAGAAAGTGAGCTCAAGGGAGCTTGCAAACATAGATGTCTGACTTTTCATTATTGAAATGACCTGAGCAAGAAGAAGCCTGAGGGTACCTAGAACTCTGGCATAGGGCCTTGGAGCCTACAGGGAAATTTGAAAATGCAGGTCATATTTATGACGGTAAAATAACTAACCACTAGTGATTAAAAGAACTCTTCTTAAGGTCTGAATTGGACTGTTGAGCTTTTCTTAAACTGCTTAGAGTGTATAAACGTTAAACTTTGTCCTTCAGAACTCTCAGGGACTAACAAGTACGTGGACCAACTCTGAAACACACTTAAAATGCAAAATAGATTTATGCGGGTGAAGCAACATGTACATATGCTTAGAGATACTCTCTTGGGACATTTTCTCAACTGTGCCCTGCAAATAACAACTAAATCCTGGACATGCAGCCAAAATTTCTAAAATTCAACAATAGTCCCCATGGGAACAAAAATTACTGTTTCTTACTGTGTCTTCTGACATCCTAACAGACACCCAAAGGTAGGGGCACATAGAAGACAAAAGATTTGCCTTCCCAAGGAGAGAGAGTTACAGTGGGATAATAAATCCAACCATGGTCTAGTCCAGGTCAAAAGATCTGATCCTGCTTCTTCTGAATTCTCTCCAGAAAGAGAAAGGCACACCCAGGAGGACTGTTCCAACTTAGTCACAACCACAGGGTAAGCCAACTAAGTAACTTGGGGGGAGAGGGGAAGAGACATTTACAAAACACACCCTCAAGCATGTGCATCAATACTGAAGCCAAAATGAATCTGAAGAAGACACAATTCTTCATTTTCCACTTAGCTCTCACTATATTTTCTCTCTTTTGTTGTGTGAGCGGAAGACAGTCTCCTTGGTGAATAAGGAAGGCTTTGAACAGAATCTAGACAGAGCTCATGAATCAGACATGAAGGAAAATTGGTGACTTCAATTCATTAACTCAGGTCCATGATCCCTCAATGGCAGAGAACTAGAAATTTTGCCCTCTTAGTTTTTGGGGCCATCTGAGTAATCTGGGACAACTTAGAAACAGTGAGCCTTTTCAAAGACACTTAGCTCAGTCATGTGCCTGTAAATTTGGCCTGAATCTAAAGAGACTCCATCTATTGCAACTTTTTTATTTTTGTTTTTACATTTCAGAGCCCAGTTCTGGGCCATATAAGTAAATCACCTTACTTTTTTTTGTTTTTACAGACTTTCTTTTTAAACTCCCCATTCCCCCTTACGCCAGCCCCTGGTAACCACAAATAAACTTTGGTCCTGTGCATTTGCCTATTCTAGATATTTCATACATGTGGAATCCACAGTATTTGTCCTTTTGTGTCTGACTTATCTCACTCAGCAAAATGTTTGCAAGGTTCATCCATGTCATACCATGTATCAGAACTTCCCTTCTCTGTATGGCTGAACAATATTCCACTGTGTGGCTATAACACGTTTTGTTTATCCATTCATCTGTGGATAGGCACTTAGATTGTTTTCCACCTTTTGGCTATTGTGAATAATGCTGTAATGAACATTAGTGCCCAAGTACCTGAGTCCCTGTTTATAATTTTTTTTGTGTATATACCCAGGAGTGGAATTGCTGGTTATATAATTCTATGTTTAACTTTTTGAGGCACCTCCAAACTGCTTTCCACAGCTACTGCACCAGCAATGCATGAGGGATCCAATTTCTCCACATCCTTGCCTATGTTGGCAATATCTGTTATTTTTCTAATAGACATCCACATAGGTATGAAGTGGCATCTCATTGTGATTTTGATTTGCATTTCATTAATGACTAATAATATCGAGCATCTTTTCACATACTTATTGGCCATTTGTATATCTTCAGAGAAATGTCTGTTCAGGTCCTTTGCCCACTTTTAAATTGGATTGTTAGTCTTTTTGTTGTTGAGGTTGTTTTTTTTTAATTTTTATTGTGCTTTAAGTGAAAGTTTACAGATCAAGTCAGTCTCTCACACAAAAACTTATATACACCTTGCTACTTACTCCCAACTGCTCTCCCCCTAATGAGACAACCCACTCCCTCCCTCCACTCTCTCTTTTCATGTCCATTTCGCCAGCTTCTAACCCCCTCTACATTCTCATCTCCCCTCCAGGGAGGAGATGCCAACATAATCTCAAGTGTCCACCTGATCCAAGAAGCTCACTCCTCACCAACATTTCTCTCAAACCCATTGTCCAGTCCAATCCCTGTCTGAAGAGTTGGATTTGGGAATGGTTCCCGTCCTGGGCCAGCAGAAGATCTGGGGGCCATGAACACTGGGGTCTTTCTAGTCTCAGTCAGACCATTAAGTCTGGTCTTTTTAGGAGAATCTGGGGTCTGCATCCCACTGCTCTCCTGCTCCCTCAGGGATTCTCTCTTGCGTTCCTTGTCAGGGCAGTTATCAGTTGTAGCCGGGCACCGTCTAGCTCTTCTGGTCTCAGGCTGATGTAGTCTCTGGTTTATGTGGCCCTTTTTGTCTCTTGGGCTCGTAATTACCTTGTGTCCTTGGTGTTCTTCGTTCTCCTTTGATCCAGGTGGGTTGAGACCAATTGATGCATCTCAGATGGCCGCTTGCTAAAGACCGCAGATGCCTCTCACCAAGGTGGGATGCAGAACGTTTTCTAAATAGATTTTGTTATGCCAATTGACTTAGATGTCCCCTGAAACCATGGTCCCTAAACCCCCGCTCCTACTACACTGGCCTTCGAAGCATTCAGTTTATTCTTGAAACTTTGCTTTTCGTTTAGTCCAGTTGTGCTGACCTCGCCTGTATTGTGTGTTGTCTTTCTTATGACCCAAAGTAGTTATTATCTACTATCTAATTAGTGAATACCCCTCTCCGACCCTCTCTCTCTCCCCGCTTTCGTAGCCGTCAAAGAATATTTTCTTCTCTGTTTAAACTATTTCTTGAATTCTTATAATAGTGATCTTATACAATATTTGTCCTTTTGCAACTGACTAACTTCACTCAGCATACTGCCTTCCAGATTCCTCCATGTTATGAAATGTTTCACAGATTCATCACCATTCTTTATCGATGTGTAGTATCCCATTGTGTGAATATACCATAATTTCTTTATCCGTTCATCTGTTGATGGGCACCTTGGTTGCTTCCATCTTTTTGCTGTTGTAAACAGTGCTGCAGTGAACGTGGGTGTGCATATGTCTGTTCTGTAAAGGCTCTTATTTCTCTAGGATATATTCCAAGGAGTGGGATTGCTGGATTGTATGGTAGTGCTATTTCTAGCTTTTTAAAGAAGTGCCAAATTGATTTCCAAAGTAGTTGTACCATTTTACATTCCCACCAGCAGTGTATAAGAGTTCCAGTCTCTCCACTGCCTCTCCAACATTTACTGTTTTGTGTTTTTTGGATTAATGCCAGCCTTGTTGGAGTGAGATGAAATCTCATTGTAGTTTTGATTTGCATTTCTCTAATGGCTAATGATTGTGAGCATTTCCTCATGTATCTGTTAGCTACCCGAATGTCTTCTTTAGTGAAGTGTCTGTTCATATCTTTTGTCCATTTTTCAGTTGGGTTATTTGTCTTTTTGCAGTTGAGTTTTTGCAGTATCATGTAGATTTTAGGGATCAGGTGCTGATCAGAAATGCCATAGCTAAAAACTTTTTCCCAGTCTGTAGGTAATGTTTTTACTCTTTTGGTGAAGTCTTTGGATGAGCATAGGTGTTTGATTTTTAGGAGCTCCCAATTATCTAGTTTTTCTTCTGCATTTTTAGTAATGTTCTGTATACTGTTTATGACATGTGTTAAGGCTCCTAACGTTGTCCCTATTTTTTCTTCCATGATCTTTTTTGTTTTAGATTTTGTATTTAGCTCTTTGATCCATTTTCAGCTCATTTTTTGTGCATGGAGTGAGGTATGGTTCTTGTTTCATTTTTTTGCAGATGGATATCTAGTTATGCCAGCACCATTTGTTAAAAAGGCAGTCTTTTCCCCATTTAACTGTCCTGGGGCCTTTGTCAAATATCAACTGCTCATATGCGGATGGATTTATGTCTGGATTCTCAATTCTGTTCCATTGGTCCATGTATCTGTCATTGTACCAGTACCAGGCTATTTTGACTACTGTGGCAGTATTATAGGTTCTAAAATTGGGTAGAGTAAGGCCTCCCACTTTGTTCTTCTTTTTCAGTAATGCTTTACTTATCCGGGCCCTCTTTGCCTTCCATATGAAGTTGGTGATTTGTTTCTCCATCTCATTAAAGAATGTCGGTAGAATTTGGATCGAAATTGCATTAAATGTATAGATTGCTTTTGGTAGAATAGATATTTTTACTATGTTAAGTCTTCCTATCCATGAGCAAGGTATGTTTTTCCACTTCTGTAGGTCTCCTTTGATTTCTTGTAGCAGTGTATTTTAGTTTTCATTGTATAAGTCTTTTACATCTCTGGTAAGATTTATTCCTAAGTATTTTATCTTCTTGGGGGCTACTGTAAATGGCATTGATTTGGTGATTTCCTCTTCGATGTTCTTTTTGTTGGTGTAGAGGAATCCAACTGATTTTTGTATGTTTATCTTGTATCCCGATACTCTGCTGAACTCTTCTACTAGTTTCAGTAGTTTTTTTTTTTTGAGGATTCCTTAGGATTTTCCGTGTATAAGATCATGTCATCTGCAAATAGAGATAATTTTACTTCTTCCTTGCCAGTCTGGATGCCCTTTATTTCTTTATCTAGCCTAATTGCTCTGGCTAGGACCTGATAAAGGGCATCCTTGTCTGGTTCCCGTTCTCAAGGGGAATGCTTTCAGACTCTCTCCAGTTAGGATGATGTTGGCTTGTTGGTTTTGTATAAATGCCCTTTATTTTGTTGAGGAATTTTCCTTCTATGCCTATTTTGCTGAGAGTTTTTATCATTAATGGGTGTTGAACTTTGTCAAATGCCTTTTCTGCATCTATCGACAAAATCATGTGATTCTAGTCTTTTGTTTTATTTATGCGATGGATTACATTAATTGTTTTTCTAATGTTGAACCATCCCCGCATACCTGGAATGAATCCCACTTGGTCACGATGAATTTTTTTTTGATATGTGGTTCGATTCTATTGGCTAGAATTTTGTTGAGGATTTTTACATCTAAATTAATGAGGGATATAGGTCTGTAATTTTCTTTCTTTCTTTCTTTCTTTTTTGGTGTCATTGCCTGGTTTTGGTATCAGGGGTATTCTGCCTTCATTGAATGAGTTTGGGATTATTGCATCTTTTCTATGTTCTGAAATACCTTTAGTAGTAGTGGTGTTAACTCTTCTCTGAAAGTTTGGTAGAACTCTGCAGTGAAGCCATCCGGGCCCGGGCTTTTTTTTGTTGGGAGTTTTTTAAATTACATTTTCAATCTCTTGTTATGGGTCTATTTAGTTGTTCTACCTCTGTTTGTGTTAGTTTAGGTAGGTAGTGTGTATCTAGGAAATCATCCATTTCTTCTAGGTTTTCAAATTTGTTAGAGTACAATTTTTTTGTAGTAATCTGATATGATTCTTTTAATTTCATTTGGGTCTGTTGTAATATCGCCCATCTCATTTCTTATTCAGGTTATTTGCTTCTTCTCCTGTTTTTCTTTTGTCAGTTTGGTCAATGGTTTATCAATTTTGTTTATTTTTTCAAAGAACCAGCTTTTGGTCTTGTTAATCTTTGAATTGTTTTTCTGTTTTCTATTTCATTTAGTTCTGTTCTAATTTTTACTGTTTGTTTTCTTCTGGTGCCTAAGGGTTTCTTTTATTGCTCTCTTTCTATTTGTTCAAGTTGTAGGGGTAATTCTTTGATTTTGGCCCTTTCTTCTTTTTGGATGTGTGCATTTATTGATACATCCCAAAGGTTTCTAATAGGAAGTGTTTTCATTCTCATTGGATTCTATGAATTTCTTTATACCACCCTTAATGTCTTCTATAATCCAATCTTTTTTGAGCAGGGTATTGTTCAGTTTCCAAGTGTTTAATTTCTTTTCGCTGATTTTTCTGTTATTGATTTCCACTTTTATGACCTTATGGTCAGAGAAGATGCTTTGTAATATTTCAATGTTTTGGATTCTGCTAAGGCTTGCTTTATGACCTAATATGTGGTCTCTTCTAGAGAATGTTCCATGTGCTCTAGAAAAGAAAGTATACTTGGTTGTTCTTGGGTGGAGTGTTCTGTATAAATTTATGATGTCAAGTTGGTTGATTGTGGCATTTAGATCTTCCGTGTCTTTATTGAGCTTCTTTCTGGATGTCCTGTCTTTCACCAAAAGTGGTCTGTTGAAGTCTCCTACTATTATTGTGGAGCTGTCTATCTCACTTTTTTTATTATTATTATTAACTTTTATTGAGCTTCAAGTGAACATTTACAAGTCAAGTCAGTCTGTCACATATAAGTTAATATACATCTTACTCCTTACTCCCACTTGCTCTCCCCCAATGAGTCAGCCCTTCCAGTCTCTCCTTTTGTGAAAACTTTGGCAGCCTCCAACTCTCTCTATCCTCCCATCCCCCTCCAGACAGAAGATGCCAACACAGTCTCAAGTGTCCACCTGAAATAATTAGCTCACTCTTCAGCACCATCTCTCTCCCACCCACTGTCCAGTCCCTTTCACGTCTGATGAATTCTCTTCGGGGATGGTTCCCGTCCTGTGCCAACAGAAGGTTTGGGGACCATTACCGCCGGGATTCCTCTAGTCACATCCAGACCATTAAGTCTGGTCTATTTATGAGAATTTAGGGTCTGCATCCCACTGATCTCCTGCTCCCTCTGGGGTTCTCTATTGTGCTCCCTGTGAGCGCAGTCTTCGATTGTGGCCGGGCACCAACTAGTTCTTCTGGTCTCAGGATAATGTAGGTTTCTGGTTCATGTGGCCCTTTCTGTCTCTTGGGCTCTTAGTTGTCACGTGACCTTGGTGTTCTTCATTCTCCTTTGCTCCAGGTGGGTTCAGAACAATTGATTGCTTCTTTGATGGCCGCTTATTAGCTTTTAAGACCCAGACGCCACATTTCAAAGTGGGATGCAGAATGTTTTCATAATAGAATTATTTTGCCAATTGACTTAGAAGTCCCCTTAGAGCATGGTTCCCAAACCCCCGCCCTTGCTCCGCTGACCTTTGGAGCATTCATTTTATCCCGGAAAATTCTTTGCTTTTGGTCCAGTCCAGTCCAGTTGAGCTGACCTTCCATGTATTGAGTATTGTCTTTCCCTTCACCTAAAGCAGTTCTTATCTACTAATTAATCAGTAAAAAACCCTCTCCCTCCCTCCCTCCCCCCTCATACCCACAAAAGTATGTGTTCTTCTCAGTTGATACTATTTCTCAAGATCTTATAATAGTGGTCTTATACAATATTTGTCCTTTTGCCTCTGACTCATTTCGCTCAGCATAATGCCTTCCAGGTTCCTCCATGTTATGAAATGTTTCACTGATTCGTCACTGTTCTTTATCGATGCGTAGTATTCCATTGAGTGAATATACCACAATTTATTTACCCATTCATCCATTGATGGACACCTTGGTTGCTTCCAGCTTTTTGCTATTGTAAACAGAGCTGCAATAAACATGGGTGTGCATATATCTGTTCGTGTGAAGGCTCTTGTTTCTCTAGGGTATATTCCCAGGAGTGGGATTTCTGGGTTGTATGGTAGTTCTATTTCTAACTGTTTAAGATAACGCCGGATAGATTTCCAAAGTGGTTGTACCATTTTACATTCCCACCAGCAGTGTATAAGAGTTCCAATCTCTCCACAGCCTCTCCAACATTTATTATTTTGTGTTTTTTGGATTAATGCCAGCCTTGTTGGAGTGAGATGGAATCTCATCGTAGTTTTAATGTGCATTTCTCTAATGGCTAATGATCGAGAGCATTTTCTCATGTATCTGTTGGCTGCCTGAATATCTTCTTTAGTGAAGTGTGTGTTCATATCCTTTGCCCACTTCTTGATTGGGTTGTTTGTCTTTTTGTGGTTGAGTTTTGACAGAATCATGTAGATTTTAGAGATCAGGCGCTGGTCGGAGATGTCATAGCTGAAAATTCTTTCCCAGTCTGTAGGTGGTCTTTTTACTCTTTTGGTGAAGTCTTTAGATGAGCATAGGTGTTTGATTTTTAGGAGCTCCCAGTTATCTGGTTTCTCTTTGTCATTTTTGGTAATGTTTTGTATTCTGTTTATGCCTTGTATTAGGGCTCCTAGGGTTGTCCCTATTTTTTCTTCCATGATCTTTATCGTTTTAGTCTTTATGTTTAGGTCTTTGATCCACTTGGAGTTAGTTTTTGTGCAGGGTGTGAGGTATGGGTCCTGTTTCATTTTTTTGCAAATGGATATCCAGTTATGCCAGCACCATTGTTAAAAAGACTATCTTTTCCCCAATTAACTGACACTGGGCCTTTGTCAAACATCAGCTGTTCATACGTGGATGGATTTATATCTGGGTTCTCAATTCTGTTCCATTGGTCTATGAGTCTGTTGTTGTACCAGTACCAGGCTGTTTTGACTACTGTGGCTGTATAATAGCTTCTGAAATCAGGTAGAGTGAGGCCTCTCACTTTCTTCTTCCTTTTCAGTAATGCTTTGCTTATCCGAGGCTTCTTTCCCTTCCATATGAAATTGGTGATTTGTTTCTCTATCACCTTAAAAAATGACATTGGAATTTGGTTCGGAAGTGCATTGTATGTATAGATGGCTTTTGGTAGAATAGACATTTTTACTATGTTAAGTCTTCCTATCCATGAGCAAGGTATGTTTTTCCACTTAAGTATGTCCTTTTGAATTTCTTGTAGTAGAGCTTTGTAGTTTTCTTTGTATAGGTCTTTTACATCCTTGGTAAGATTTATTCCTAAGTATTTTATCTTCTTGGTGGCTACTGTGAATGGTATTGATTTGGTTATTTCCTCTTCGGTGTTCTTTTTGTTGATGTAGAGGAATCCAAGGGATTTTTGTATGTTTATTTTATAACCTGAGACTCTGCCAAACTCTTCTATTAGTTTCAGTAGTTTTCTGGAGGATTCCTTAGGGTTTTCTGTGTATAAGATCATGTCATCTGCAAATAGGGATAATTTTACTTCCTCCTTGCCAATCCAGATGCCTTTTATTTCTTTGTCTAGCCTAATTGCCCTGGCTAGGACTTCTAGCACGATGTTGAATAAGAGCGGTGATAAAGAGCATCGTTGTCTGGTCCCCGTTCTCAAGGGAAATGCTTTCAGGTTCTCTCCATTTAGAGTGTTGAGGAATTTTCCTTCAATTCCTATTTTGGTGAGAGTTTTTAACATGAATTGGTGTTGGACTTTGTCAAATGCCTTTTCTGCATCAATTGATAAGATCATGTGGTTTTTGTCTTTTGTTTTATTTATGTGATGGATTACATTAATAGTTTTTCTGATATTAAACCAGCCTTGCATACCTGGTATAAATCCCACTTGATCGTGGTGAATTATTTTTTTGATATGTTGTTGAATTCTATTGGCTAGAATTTTGTTGAGGATTTTTGCATCTATGTTCATGAGGGATATAGGTCTGTAATTTTCTTTTTTGTGATGTCTTTACATGGTTTTGGTATCAGGGAGATAGTGGCTTCATAGAATGAGTTGGGTAGTATTCCGTCATTTTCTATGCTTTGTAATACCTTTAGTAGTAGTGGTGTTAACTCCTCTCTGAAGTTTGGTAGAACTCTGCAGTGAAGCCATCCGGGCCAGGGCTTTTTTTTTTTTTTGGGAGTTTTTTGATTACCTTTTTAATCTCTTTTTTTGTTATGGGTCTATTTAGTTGTTCTGCTTCTGAATGTGTTAGTTTAGGTAGGTAGTGTTTTCCAGGAATTCATCCATTTCTTCCAGGTTTGCAGATTTGTTAGAGTACAATTTTTCATAATAATCTGATATGATTCTTTTAATTTCAGTTGGGTCTGTTTTGATGTGGCCCTTCTCGTTTCTTATTCGGGTTATTTGTTTCCTTTCCTGTATTTCTTTAGTCAGTCTAGCCAATGGTTTATCAATTTTGTTAATTTTTTCAAAGAACCAGCTTTTGGCTTTGTTAATTCTTTCAATTGTTTTTCTGTTCTCTAATTCATTTAGTTCAGCTCTAATTTTTATTATTTGTTTTCTTCTGGTGCCTGATGGGTTCTTTTGTTGCTCACTTTCTATTTGTTCAAGTTGTCGGGACAGTTCTCTGATTTTGGCTCTTTCTTCTTTTTGTATGTGTGCATTTATCGATATAAATTGGCTCAGAGCACTGCTTTTGCTGTGTCCCAGAGGTTTTGATAGGAAGTGTTTTCATTCTCGTTGCTTTCTAAGAATTTCCTTATTCCCTCCTTGATGTCTTCTATAACCCAGTCTTTTTTCAGGAGGGTATTGTTCATTTTCCAAGTATTTGATTTCTTTTCCCTAGTTTTTCTGTTATTGATTTCTAGTTTTATTGCCTTGTGGTCTGAGAAGATGCTTTGTAATATTTCGATGTTTTGGATTCTGCAAAGGTTTGTTTAACGATCTAATATGTGGTCTATTCTAGAGAATGTTCCATGTGCGCTAGAGAAAAAAGTATACTTTGCAGAAGTTGGGTGGAGAGTTCTGTATAAGTCAATGAGGTCAAGTTGGTTGATTGTTGTAATTAGGTCTTCCGTGTCTCTATTGAGCTTCTTACTGGATGTCCTGTCCTTCTGCGAAAGTGGTGTGTTGAAGTCTCCTACTATAATTGTGGAGGTGTCTATCTCACTTTTCAGTTCTGTTAAAATTTGATTTATGTATCTTGCAGCCCTGTCATTGGGTGCATAAATATTTAATATGGTTATATCTTCCTGGTCAATTGTCCCTTTTTTTTTTAATTTTTATTAAGCTTCAAGCGAACATTTACCATTCCAATCAGTCTGTCACATGTAGGTTTACATACATCTTACTCCCTTCTCCCACTTGCTCTCCCCCTATTGAATCAGCCCTTTCAGTCTCTCTTTTTGCGCCAATTTTGCCATCTTCCCTCTCTCTCTATCTTCCCGTCCCCCCTCCAGTCAAGAGTTGCCAACACACTCTCTAGTGTCCACCTGAGTTAATTAGCTCACTCTTCATCAGCATCTCTCTCCCCCCCACTGACCAGTCCTTTTCATGCCTGATGAGTTGTCTTCGGGGATGGTTCCTGTCCTGTGCCATCAGAAGTTCTGGGGAGCATTGTCTCTGGGATTCCTCTAGTCGCAATCATACCGTTAGGTATGGTCTTCTCATGAGAATTTGGGGTCTGTATCCCATTGGTCTCCTGCTCCCTCAGGAGTTGTCTGTTGTGCTCCCTGACAGGGCAGACATTGATTGTGGCCGAGCACCAACTAGTTCTTCTGGTCTCAGGATAATGTAGGTCTCTGGTTCATGTGGCCCTTTCTGTCTCTTGGGTTCTTAGTTGTCGTGTGTCAATTTTCCCTTTTATCATTATGTAGTGTCCTTCTTTATCCTTTGTGGTGGATTTAAGTCTAAAGTCTATTTTGTCAGAAATTAATATTGCTACTCCTCTTCTTTTTTGCTTATTGTTTGCTTGATATATTTTTTTCCATCCTTTGAGTTTTAGTTTGTTTGTGTCTCTAAGTCTAAGGTGTGTCTCTTGTAGGCAGCATATAGGCGGATCGTGTTTCTTTATCCAGCCCGAGACTCTCTGTCTCTTTATTGGTGCATTTAGTCCATTTACATTTTTTATAATTATAGATAATGTTTAGTGTTGTCATTTTGATGCCTTTTTATGTGTGTTGTTGATAATTTCATTTTTCCACATACTTTTTTGTGCTGAGACGTTTTTCTTAGTAGATTGTGAGATCCTCATTTTCGTAGTGTTTGACTTTATGTCAGTTGAGTCGTTATGTTTTTCTTGGCTTTTATCTTGAGTTATGGAGTTGTTATACCTCTTTGTGGTTACCTTATTATTTACCCCTATTTTTCTAAGTAAAAACCTAACTTGTATTGTTCTATATCGCCTTGTATCACTCTCCATATGGCAGTTCTATGCCTCCTGTATTTAGTCCCTCTTTTTGATTATTGTGATCTTTTACATATTGATTTCAGTGATTCCCTGTTATGAGCATTTTTTTTAAATTAATCTTAATTTGTTTTTGTGATTTCCCTATTTGAGTTGATATCAGGATGTTCTGTTTTGTGACCTTGTGTTGTGCTGATATCTGATATTATTGGTTTTCTGACCAAACAATATCCTTTAGTATTTCTTGTAGCTTTGGTTTGGTTTTTGCAAATTCTCTAAACTTGTGTTTATCTGTAAATATCTTAATTTCGCCTTCATATTTCAGAGAGAGTTTTGCTGGATATATGATCCTTGGCTGGCCGTTTTTCTCCTTCAGTGCTCTGTATATGTCATCCCATTCCCTTCTTGCCTGCATGGTTTCTGCTGAGTAGTCTGAACTTATTCTTATTGATTCTCCCTTGAAGGAGACCTTTCTTTTCTCCCTGGCTGCTTTTAAAATTTTCTCTTTATCTTTGGTTTTGGCGAGTTTGATGATAATATGTCTTGGTGTTTTTCTTTTTGGATCAATCTTAAATGGGGTTCGATGAGCATCTTGGATAGATATCCTTTCGTCTTTCATGATGTCAGGGAAGTTTTCTGTCAGGAGATCTTCAACTATTTTCTCTGTACTTTCTGTTATCCCTCCCTGTTCTGGGACTCCAATTACACGCAAGTTATCCTTCTTGATAGAGTCCCACATGATTCTTAGGGTTTCTTCATTTTTTTTAATTCTTTTATCTGATTTTTTTTCAGCTATGTTGTTGTTAATTCCCTGGCCCTCCAGATGTCCCAGTCTGCATTCTAATTGCTCGAGTCTGCTCCTCTGACTTCCTATTGGGTTGTCTAATTCTGTAATTTTATTGTTAATCTTTTGGATTTCTACATGCTGTCTCTCTGTGGATTCTTGTAACTTATTAATTTTTCCACTATGTTCTTGAATAATCTTTTTGAGTTCTTCAACTGTTTTATCAGTGTGTTCCTTGGCTTTTTCTGCAGTTTGCCTTATTTCGTTTGTGATGTCTTGAAGCATTCTGTAAATTAGTTTTTTATATTCTGTATCTGATAATTCCAGGATTGTATCTTTATTTGGGAAAGATTTTGATTCTTTTGTTTGGGGGGCTGGAGAAGCTGTCATGGTCTGCTTCTTTATGTGGTTTGATATGGACTGCTGTCTCCGAGCCATCACTGGGAAACTAGTTTTTCCAGAAAATCCACTAAAAAAAAATGCAGTCAGAACTGCGTTTGGATTATAACTGCCACCTTGTTCCCTGTAAGGATAAAAGTCTGAGATTTGGATCATATATGCTTGGCTGTAGCTGGTTCTGTGTTTTTAGTCCAATTAGGGGTGGATTTTTGGTCCCTGGGTTTTTTGTGGTTCTTTCTCTCAGGCCGGAAGAGTGGGTTAGGAAAAGACCAAAAGAAAAAAAAAGGGGGGGGAGCAAAGCTGCTGCGGAGCTGGAGCCGTTCTCCCTCTGGCTCAGGAAATTCCAATGTTAATGAAGCCGCCTGGGGAGGGTGGGGGAGGGGTCAGAGAGATAGGAGAGTAGCACCTCAGAATATAGCCAGAGTTGCTTGTCTCTCTTGGAATGACTATTTTATCTGAGATTCCCGAGGGGCGTGTCACCTATGTGTGCTGGCTATATGGAGATTGTCCCCGGGGATCTGGCCCACTGAAGCTGCGGTCAGATCCTCCGCTGCCAATCCAACGCCCAGCGTCAAGGTTCCCCTGCTGGGACGCTGCACTCCCGACTCCAAAATCAGTCGCTGCCTCCCGGGGACTTCTCATCCCGCCAGCCGCGTCGCCGCGCCACCCTCACAGACCAGCTGGGCCCCCTCCCGGAGTTAGTTCAGGGGAGTGGAGCTGCTCCCCGTGTTTGTGCCGTGACAGCGCCCAGTCAAAAGTCCGGCGGCAAGATTCCCCGGCTGGGACGCTGCACTCCCAGCTCCAAGACCAGTCACTGCCTCCCGGGGACTTCTCCCACCGGCTGTGTCGCCACGCCGCCCTCATGGACCGGCTGGGTCCCCTCCCAGGGTGAGTTCAGGGGGGTAGGGCTGCGCCCCTTGTTTGCACCGTCAGCTCCCCTGGGTCCTGCCCTAAATTGGGCGCCAAGGTTACCTGACTGGGACACTGGCTCCAGGCTCCAAAAACAATCACTGCTTCCCCGTATTTGTTCATTTTCCGTCTCTAAATCTGTGTTTGTTGTTCAGGGTTCGTAGATTGTTATGTATGTGATTGATTCACTTGTTTTTCTGAGTCTTTGTTGCAAGAGGGATCCGAGGTAGCGTCTACCTAGTCCGCCATCTTGGCCCAGCCTCTATCTCACTTTTTAATGCTGATAGAGTTTGTTTTATGTATCTTGCAGCCCTGTCACTGGGTGCAAAAATATTTAATATGGTTATATCTTGGTATATTGTCCCTTTAATCATTATATAGTGTCCTTCCTTATCCTTTCTGATGGATTTAACTTTAAAGTCTATTTTGTCAGAAATTACTATTCCCGTTCCTGCTCTTTTTTGATTGTTGTTTGCTTGATATATTTTTTCCATCCTTTGAATTTTAGTTTGTGTCTCTAAGTCTAAGGTGTGTCTCTTGTAGGCAGCATATAGACGGATCTTGTTTTTCAATCCATTCTGCCACTCTCTGTCTCTTTATTGGTGCATTTAGTCCATTTACTTTCAGCGCAATTATGAATAGGCATGAATTTAGTGCTATCATTTTGATGTCTTTCTTTGTGTGTTGTTGACAGTTTCTTTTTGCCACTTAATTTTAGGTGCTGAGAAGATTATCTTTATCTATTGTCCTTCCTCATATTTGTTGTTGTTGATTTTGTTTCTGTTGAGCCTCTATTTTTTTCTTGTATTTTATTTTGATGGGTAGGATAGTTAGTCTCCTTTGTGGTTATCTTATTATTTACCCCTATTTTCTAAATTAAAACCGAACTTTTATTTCTTTGTATCGCCGTATCTTCCTCTTCTTTTGGAAGGTCTATGGTTACATTTCTTAGCCCCTCTTTATTGTTTTAATTTTGTCTTCTTTTATATAATAATATTGCTGTTATCCTGTTTTGGGCTTTTTTTTTTTTTTTAAATCTTGCTTTGTTTTTTTTTTTATTTCCCTGGAAACTCTATGGGGCAGTTCTACTCTGTCTTATAGGGTCACCGTGAGTCGGAATCGGCTTGACGTCACTGGGTTGGGTTTGTCTGGGTTGACTTCTGATTACTCGGCCCAGTGTTCCAGTCTTGGGTTGATACCTGATATTATTGATTTTCTAACCGAAGAACTCCCTTTAGTATTTCTTGTAGTTTTGGTTTGGTTTTTACAAATTCTCTAAACTTTCTTTCATCTGGAAATGTCCTAATTTCATCTTCATATTTAAGAGAGAGTTTTGCTGGATATATGATTCTTGGTTGGCATTTTTTTTCCTTCAATTTTTTAAATAAGCCATCCCATTGCCTTCTTGCCTGCGTGGTTTCAGCTGAGTAGTCCAAGCTTATGCTTATTGACTCTCCTTTGTAGGTGACTTTTCGTTTATCCCTCGCTGCTCTTATAATTCTCTCTTTATCTTTGGTTTTGGCAAGTTTGATTATAACATGTCTTGGTGACTTTCTTTTTTAACATCTACCTTATGTGGAGGTTGATGAGCATCTTGGTTAGATATCTTCTCATCTTTCACAATATTAGGGAAGTTTTCTGCCAACAAATCTTCAACAATTCTCACTGTATTTTCTGTTATCCCTCCCTGTTCTGGTACTCCAATCACTCGTAGGTAACTTCTCTTGTTAGAGCCTCACATGATTCTTAAGGTTTCTTCATTTTTTTTTAATTCTTTTATCTGATTTTTCTTCAAATATATTAGTGCCAAGTGATTTATCTTCAAGTTCAGAAATCCTAGCTTCTACTTGCTCAATTCTGCTTCTCTGACTTTCTACTGAGTTGTCTACTTCTGTAATTTTATTGTTAATCTTCTGAATTTCTGATTGCTGTCTGTCTATGGATTTTTCCAGCTTATTGCATTTTTCATTATGTTCCTGAATAATCTTTCTAATTTCTTCAATTGCTTTATCTGCATGTTCCTTGGCTTGTTCTGTGTACTGCCTCATTTCCTTCCTGATGTCTTGAAGGGTTCTGTATACTCAACTTTTATATTCTGCCTCTGGTAATTCCACGAATGAACTTTCATCTAGAAGATCCCTGGATTCTTTGTTTTGAGTGCTTGTTGAGGTGATCATGGTCTGTTTCTTTATGTGACTTGATATTGACTGTTGTCTCTGAGCCATCTATAAGTTATTGTATTAGTTTATGTTTGCTTGCTGTGTCGTAGTTTCTTGCTTTGTTTTGTTTTGTTACGCCCAGATGGGTTGCTTGAGTGAGCTAGCTTGATTATTTTCACTTGTGGAGCTCTGACGTCCTGTCCCCAGATGGCTAGAGCTGTTATCAGGTATATCAGTCTAGGAGTCCCTTCACTTTTCTTATATGAATTCAGCTCAGGTGTCCAGGTAGCTGATTATCAAGTATGTGGTACAGGCTCTGTCCTACAGTCTTAGGGGGCAGGGGTGATTAGTGTAGGTACTAGTATCTGGTTGTAGCATGGGGTCACTCTTTGAACAAGGCAGAGGGTTGAGAACTGACCCCCGAGTGTCTCTGAGGAAAGCACGTCCCTGTTCCCTCGAGCATTCAGGTGGGTGGGCTCTGCAGATGGACCATGGGCACCCAATGTTTTTTGTTGTAAGGACTGGGAGGTATCAGTTATCCTTGGACCCCTGTCAAGGTGGCTGGGTGACCTGAGTGGAGCTACCATTCCCTAGGTCCCTGAGGTGGGTAGGTGAGGACCCTGTTTAATAGGCAAGGGAATGTCAAACATCAAACACCCACCTCTCCACCACACAGCTGAAACTGTTGGAGTCTTCCAACAAGGGCCTATTCTCTTGAAATAGGCCCACACAGGTCCATGCAGAGAGGAAAGTTGTTCAAAGTCCATAGACCGTTTATGCCTGGACAGAAGCCGCTTCTGTCTTGAGCTCCCCTGGTTAGTGGAGCTGGCAAATTATCTTTTCCCCCACTTGCAAATTTTTTCCTTCTCCAAGGCCGGGATGCTGGCTCTAGGTGCTCAACAGGGCCTATCTGAAGCGCAGGGAATTCAGCCACTGAAGCCAGCTTGGGGATGGGGGTGCACAGTAAAATATACACAAGTACTTAGCTTTTGCCGAGAGTGCCGCTCTTCTCTGGTTCTGAAGGTGTGAGTAGGCTGTGTGGCTGGCTGCTGCTCCCTTAGGAAACTGGAGCCAAACACCAGTACCAACCTGCCACCACCATTCCAGAAATGGTGCCTGAGTGGTTTCTGTGATTCAGGTCTGGTAACTCCTCTCCACTTATGAACAGTCTTCCTCCCCCTGACCCTTGGTATGTTTTCTAAGCTTGCCTTTGATACTCAGGGCTCCTAGCTTGTCATAAATATACTTGTTTCACTTGTTTTTTTGGGTCTTTGTTGTAAAGAGGACTCCCTGGAAGCATATGTCTATTCCGCCATCTTGGCTCTGCCTCTTGTTTTTGAGTTTTAAGAGTTCTTTATGTATGCTGAATATTAAACCCTTATGTAGCCTCCAAATATTTTTTCCCATTCTGTAGGTTGTCTTTTCACTTTCTTGACAATGTACCTTGATGCACAAAAGTTTCTAATTTTGATGAATTCCAGTTAGCTATTTTTTCTCTTCTTGCTTGTGCTTTTTATTGTCATACCTAAGAATCCATTCTCTTAAAAAAAAAAAAAAGTCCTGAAGATTTACCCCTGTGTTTTCTTCTAAAAGTTTTATGGTTTTGTCTCTTTCATTTAAGTCATAGATCCATTTTGAATTAATATTTGCATATAATGTGATGTATGAGTCCAACTTAATACTTTTGCATGTGGAAACCCAGCACCATTTGTTGAAGACACTATTCTCTCTCTGTTGGGTGGATTTGGCAGTCTTATCAAAAACCAGTTGGCCATAGGTATATGGGGTTATTTCTATATTCTCAATTCTATTCCATTAGTCTATCTGTCTATCCTTGTACCTCGCCACACTTTTTATTACTATAGCTTTGTAATATGTTTTGAAATCAAGAAATGTGAGTTCTATTTTGTTCTTCTTTTTTTTTTTTTTTTTTTGATTGTTTGGTTATCTGTGGTCTCCTGTAATTTCATATGAATTCGAGGATCAGTATTACAAACTTGGTCACACAAGCAAAGACTTGCTTTTATGTGTTAGGGATCATGCTTCAAATATTACTCTCTTTACACCAAGACCATATCCACAAAAACAGTCAATAGTTTTGATTGAATTGACCAAAAACAACTTAGCCTATTCTACCTGCTAACAGAGAACTGACTAGCAGTACTGTTTTCACATTTAAATGATCTAAATGAAAATTATCCAATGATAAAAGCAACAATTTACCATGGGGTCTGCCATTTAAACCAGAACATAGCTCCTTTCCTTCCCTTCTCCTTCTCCTTGTCAAGAAACTAACAAACTTGAATGTGTAAGCAGTTTCAGACATTAACGTCAATAATCAAAAATTGTGAAATGAATTGAAAACAGGTGCAAGTGTTTACCAAAGGCTTGTCTAGTTTATTAGTGGCTGTTATGTTAATAGTTGTGATTTCACTTTGTCAGATTGGTTTAGAGTCAGATTTGGGGCACAGCCTGTAACATGTGGGGAAAAAAAACAGGTTTATGTTGATCTCTTAGTTGATATATGCTATGACTCCTCGTGTCATGATTGGTCTCCCAACTTCCACGAGAAGAGTCAATCCTTCACTGATCTATACCTATCTTCTGGATTGACTAGACTAAGGAACCTAGATATTGGTGTTACCATCCTCATGAGATGGTCAGTAACATTATTTGTCCAATAATCATTCTCAGGGCTGTTCTTGTGTCTGATTCTATAGCAGCCTTCTCTTGTCTTTGACCCCTATTCTGGCTTTGGGTTCCCAGCCTAAGTTTTAGATTTTGTATTGGATAACTCTAACTCCTTTGATAACTGTGATGGGTGCTTAGACTGATTTCTACTGGAAAATTCATTGGGTGTCCTAATGTCTAACCTTGAACTATGACTCTGAAACCTGCTTATGTATCTCTCTCTGCCTTATCTCTGCTATCTTCCCTGGAGAAAAGATTTTTCTTCTAGGTCTGATATTTAGCATGAGAAAATGTGACCACTATGGGAATTTCTAGTTTTCCTGAGTACAGAAGAAAAAAAATAATGCTTTTGAATGACTATAAAAACTACAAAGTGGTATTCCAAGAGTGGAAGTGAGCTTAATTTGTGGCAAGAAAGATTTGGTCTTGACAGCAAAAAGTCCTTC
The DNA here is from genome assembly GCF_024166365.1 of Elephas maximus indicus. Taxonomy (NCBI): domain Eukaryota; kingdom Metazoa; phylum Chordata; class Mammalia; order Proboscidea; family Elephantidae; genus Elephas; species Elephas maximus. The sequence continues at coordinate 47,207,540 of NC_064846.1, forward strand.
TGTAGTGCTATATTATTTACTAATTAAAATTAGTTATCAGTTGACTTAGAAGATGGGCAGGCAGGCATGGGTTCTATCCCAGCTCTACTACTTGCTTTCCCATGTTAACATAGGCAAGTCACTTACCTTCTGAGTCTATAGTCTAAAGTGGTGATAGTAATGTTCATTTTGCATGGTTGTAGCAAGGATTAAAGTGAAATGAAACCATAGCATGGACTATGGCTGACTACATGTTTCAATTCAACAAATGTTTATTGAATGTCTACCATGTGCCAGACACTGGTAGTTGCAAAGATGTAGAGAAGAACTCTTGAGTTACTGAGTAAAATAGCCACATACACAATGTGATAAGTGTTTTGCTCCCACTATAAATAGAGTGCTAAGAGAGCCCAGAGGGGAAAGAGCAACTAAATGCCTGGGAAGGTTTGAAGCAGGTTGTGATGAATACAGAGTCCCTGGATGACACGAACATTTAAGCGCTGCTAACCAAAATGTTAGCCATTTGAGACCACCCAGAGGTGCTTCAGAAGAAAGGCCTGGTGATCTGCATCTGAAAGGTCACAGCCTTGAAAACCCTATAGGTGCAGTTCTACTCTGAAATGCATGGGGTCACCAAGAGTAAGAATCAATTAGACAGGATTTTTTATTTTAATGATGAATACAATTCTGCCAGCTAAAGAGGAAGGAAATGAGATGGATCACTCTAAGAAGGTAAGGAATACCTAGAGAATGTATTTCAAACACAAGAAACAATATAAAGTAGGGCAAGGCCTGATTAAAATCTGTAATGACATTAAACACTAGAAAAATTCATAGTGCCCCCCTCCATTCAAAATCAAAATTAGTGTAAGGAAGTGCAACCGAAGTCCAACTAAGTTCTGAATTTCCCTAAGGAACTAATAAACTAATAAACACTTCTATAGTGATTATTATGTTCCAGGCACTGTTGTTATAAGCTTTTTATATTTGTTAGCTCACATAATCTTTATAAAAATCCTGAAACAAATGCAATTATTATACCCAATTTAAAGCATGAGAAAACTTAGGCACATAGAGGTTAAGTAACTTGCCCAAGGTCATACCGTTGGTAAGTAACAGAGCCAGGATTTGGGTGGTGCAAACCTAATGCACTTGGCTGCTAACCTAAAGGTTAGAGGTTCAAGTCCACCCAGAGACACCTTGGAAGAAAGGCCTGGTGATTTACTTCTGAAAGGTCACAGCCATTGAAAACCCTATAGAGTACAGTTCTACTCTGACACTCATGGGGTTTCCATGAGTCTGAATTGACTCAATGACAACTGGTTTTTTTTTTTTGGTTTATGTGTTTAACTACCATGCTATATAGACTCTTCAAGGTGACACTTTTCTTCTCTTTATTTCCTTCTCTTTCTTTCTTCCCTTCATTCCTTCCTCCCCCAGCCCTCTCTCCCTCTTTCCTTCTTTCTGAGAAGTCAAATATCAGCAATTTGGCCCTGTAATCTGCTTTGCTTTTCCTAAATACAACGTTAGACTTTATGCACATGTATTCTCAAACTGAGCTATACGTAATTATATGCTGAAAGTATTCAAAAACCAGAGGATACACAGTCCCATCATCTTGTGACAATTTTAATCAAACATATATGGAGCTAAAATTCACTGAGTGCTTTAATGTGAGTTAGGCAGTTAGTTTTCAAAACAACCCTGAGAGGTGGGTAGTATTATTATCTCCATTTTAGTGGTGAGGAAACTGGGACTTACAGAGACTAAATAACATGTCCAAGGTGGCGTAGCTAATAAGCGAAATGGCCAGCACTTAAAGCCTGTGCCTAACTGATCCCAGCTACTCTTAGCTACTATGTTTAATTTTTTTTAAACACAAATATACAGTAGAAAGCAAAATCCACATACATGTTTAATACAAAACATACTACTCTGAAGAACTGTCAAACTTGTAGTCAGCTACTTTAGGCTCCAAACTCAGATCCCAGCAATAGAGGAAAAATTGACTGATCTAAGCCACTATGTAGCTAATGTGGTAGAAAAAAAAAGAGAAGTTCTACAAAAAGTGTATACACCCAGAACTGGATGAGAATGGCAGATTCAATGAGCCCCATTCATATTAACTAGTGGGGACTGCCTTGTGAGCATCTAATTTTGCATCCCTGTATATCAGTCAGGATCCCAATAAGAAACAGATGGCACACTCAGATTTTCTAATTTGAGAGAGGTTCAATTAAGGGACTAGTTATATAAAGGTGAACGGGATATAGGGGACACATAATAGATACTACAGTAACTCTGAGCTAGTAGCAGCAAAGCTATTACCAGCCATAGCCCTGGATGGTTATTGGAAGCCAGAGGAGAGAGTGATGAAGAGAAGGCTGCCTTGACAGGAGCCATGACCTTGGGCCAAGGCATACAGCCACCCCAAGGAAACCTCACAGCCAGAGAGCCAAGGGAATTAATAGACTGACCTCATTCTCCTACTTCCCTCTGACTGCTTGCAGGAGTTTCCATTAATCAAACTCAATCAGATGCCAGGGGGCAAGGGCTCTGGTCAATAAAATGCATACAGGAGGTCGAGCCGAGGTTCCTTATCAGCTAACACAGAACCAACTTAGACTCACGTTGGAGATCGGCAAATAGGGAGTACAGGAATGCAGCTTCATGGAGCTCCCAGTAGGAGACAAAGCACCCACTGCACCTCCCCTGCTGCACCATAGCTGAGTGACTGACCCTGCCCATTGGACAAGGATGTGAAAAGTACCATGCCGACAGATGAGCAAACAACAAAGAACACACAGCCTGTTTGCTCAGACATAACCAAATAAAACAAAAAAGCAGGATGAAGCAAACAAACCTACAATCAATAAACTAAGAAAATAACTACTGAATATCCTGAAAACAGGAGACAATATCAAAACATCTTTTAAAAAAAGGACAGGATGGTTCCAGTAGCCATCCAAAATAAAGCACTAGATGACTTTCCAGTAGAAGAAAAGGAACTAGAACTACCTGATAGGGGATTCAAATCTCTAATATTCAGAGCTATTCAAAAGTTGAAGCAAAAAGCAGACAAAAATGAGGAAAAAATACACAAACTCATGAAAAATGCAGACAAATTCATGGAAAATACAGGGGAAAAAATGGAAGAATTCAGGAGAATAACACAGGAACAAAATACCAAAATAAATTCACAGCTAGAAATCATACAAAAACAACAATTAGAAATCCAAAAGATAACAAGATTTCAGAAATGGACAGTGTCATAGAAGAAGTGAGGAGCAGGTCTGAAACAATGAAAGACAAGATCAGCAAAATTGAAGACAAACACTTAGATAGAACTTTGAGGACAAATCAGAAAAAAGAACAAAGAAAAATGAAGAAACCCTGAGAATTACGTGGGATACAATCAAAAGCAAAAATTTGCAAGTGATTGGTGTTCCAGAACAGGGGGAGAAAACAGAAAATGTGCAGAGGATCATTGAAGAATTGCTGACAGAAAACTTCCCTAATATCATGAAAGATGAAAAGCTGACCATACAAGAAGCTCAAAGAACCCCATATAGGATAGAACCCCAAAGAAAATCATCAATGCATATTCTAATCACACTACTAAAACCACAGACCAAAGAATCCTAAGCGCAGCTCAAGAAAAACAAAAAGTCGCATACAGAGGGGAAACAATAAGACTAAACTCTGATTATTTGGCCGAAACCATTCAGGGAAGAAGACAATGGAATGGCATGTACAAAACCTTGAAAGTAAAAAAACTGCCAACCAAGAATAATACATCCTGCAAAAACTCTCATTCAAATATGATGGTGAAATTAGGACATTTCCAGATAAACAGAAATTAAGGGAATATGTAAAAACCAAACCAAACCTACAAGAATTATTAAAGGTCGTCCTTTGGCTTGAGAACAAACAACATCAGACCACAGCCCAAATCTAGGATGCAAGGTCATACCAGCCAGATACCAACCCAGGAAATGAACTCTCAAGGACTATCCAAAACCAAAAGAGTTACAACAGGGAAGGAGAGAGGTTGATCTGTAAATGACAACAATGTCAAAACAATAAAAGAGGGAATAAACAGTATAGGTATAGAACTTCCTAATGGAAAGGAAGGCAAAGTGATACCAAGTAATAATAGACTGATTCAAACCTAGGAAGATATGGGTAAATGTCAAGGTAAGCACAAAAGAAGTTGATGAACCTACTCATCAAAATAAAGAAAGGAAACATAAAGTCTCAGTAAAAACAAAATCTACAAAAACAAAAAAAATGAAAAAAAATCCACAAACAAAAGGAATTTAGCACAGAAGAGTAAAAAGAACAAGTAAAATGTCAACACCACAAAAAAAGCACTACAAAATGACAGCAGTAAACTCACACTTATCAGTAATTACACTTAATGTAAATGGCCTAAATGCACCCATAAAGAGACAGAGAGTGACAGAACAGGTTAAAAAAAAAAAAACAAGATCCATCAATATGCTCTCTACAAGAGACATGCCTTAAAAACAAAGACATAAATTTATTAAAAATCAATGGATGGAAAAAAATATATGAAGCAAACAGCTACCAAAAAGAGCAGGAGTGGCAACATTAATCTCAGATAAAACAGGTTTTAATACAAAATCCACCATAAAAGACAAAGAAGGGCACTATATAATGATTAAAGGGAGATCCATTGTAAGACATAACCATAATAAACATCTAGAAGCCCAATGACGGCTTCAAAAAACATAAAGCAAACTCTAACAGCACTGAAAAGAGAAATCGACAGTTCCACAATAAGAGAAGGAGACTTCTAAACACCACTCTTGGTAAAGGATAAAACATCTAGAAAGAAACTCAGCAAAGATACAGAAGAGCTAAAGAGCACAATCAGCCAACTTAACCTCATAGACATGTACAGAACACTCAACCCAAAACCTGCAAAGTACACATTCTTTTCCAAAGCACATGGAACGTTCTCCAAAATAGACCACATCGTAGGCCGCAAAGCAACCCTCAACAAACACAAAACATTGAGATAATACAAAGTATCTTCTCCGACCACAATGCCATCAAGGTAGAAACTAACAACAGAAAGAGCAAGAAAAAAAAAAATCAATTGCATGGAAACTGAATAACACCCCGCATAAAAACTACTGGGTAAAAGAAGAAATCGGAGATGGAATCAAAAAATTCCTAGAATCAAACAAGAAGGAAAACACATCATCAAAACCTTTGGCAGCAAAGGCAGTCCTCATAGGTTAATTTATAGCAATAGATGCACACTTCAAAAAAGAAGAAAGGGACAAAATCAAAGCATTAGCTACACAACTCAAACAAATAGAGAACAGAATAAAAAGCCCACAGCCACCAGAAGAAAGAAAATAATAAAGATCAGAGCAGATATGAATGAAATAGAGAATAGAAAAACAATAGAAAGAATCAACAAAACCAAAAGTTGTTTCTTTGAAAAGATCAACAAAACCGACAAACCACTTGCAAAATTGACAAAAGAAAAACAGGAGAGGACGTAAATAACCCAAATAAGAAATGGAGTGGGGATATTACAATAGACCCAACATACACAAAAAGGATCATAACATGTTCTTGTTGATGCTGTCGAGTCGGTCCCGACGCATAGTGACCCTATGCACAACAGAACAAAACACTGCCTGGTCCTGCACCATCCTTACAATCGTTGCTATGCTCGAGCTCACTACTGCAGCCACTGTATCAACACCGCTTTAAGGGTCTTCCCCTTTTCCACTGACCCTGTACTTTACCAAGCATGATGATGTCCTTCTGCAAGGACTGATCCCTCCTGACAACTTGTACAAAGTATGTAAGACGCAGTTTCGCCATCCTTGCCTCTAAGGAGCGTTCTGGTTGCACTTCTCCCAAGACAGATTTGTTCATTCTTTTGGCAGTCCATGGTATATTCAATATTCTTCGCCAACACCACAATTCAAAGGCGTCAATTCTCCTTCAGTCTTCCTTATTCATTGTCCAGCTTTCACATGCATATGCGGCAATTGAAAAACACCATGGCTTGGGTCAGGGGCATCTTAGTCTTCAAGGTGACATCTTTGCTTTTCAATACTTTAAAGAGGTCCTTTGCAGCAGATTGCCCAATGCAATGCGTCTCTTGATTTCTTGACTGGTGCTTCCATGGCTGTTGACTGTGGATCCAGGTAAAATGAAATCCTTGACAACTTCGATCTTTTCTCCATTTATCATGATGTCGCTCATTGGTCCACTTGTGAGGCTTTTTGTTTTCTTTATGTTGAGGTGCAATCCATACTGAAGGCTGTGCTCGTTGATCTTCATCAGTAAGTGCTTCAAGTCCTCTTCACTTTCAGCAAGCAAGGTTGTGTCACATGCATAATGCAGGTCGTTAATGAGTCTTCCTCCAATACTGATGCCCCATTCTTCCTCATATAGTCCAGCTTCTCAGATTATTTGTTCAGCACACAGATTGAATAGGTATGGTGAAAGGATGCAACACTGACATACACATTTCCTGACCTTAAACCACACAGAATCCCCTCGTTCTGACTGGACAACTGGCTCTTGATCTAGGTAAAGTTTCCTCATGAGCACAATTAAGTGTTCAGGAATTCCCGTTCTTCACGATATTATCCATAATTTGTTATGATCCACACAGTCGAATGTCTTTGCATAGTCAATAAAACACAGGTAAACATCCTTCTGGTATTCTCTGCATTTAGCCAGGATCCATCTGACATCAGCAATGATATCCCTGGCTCCACTTCCTCTTCTGAATCCAGCCTTAATTTCTGGCAGTTCTCTGTCAATATGCTGCTGCAGCTGTTTTTGAATGATCTTTAGCAAAATTTTCCTTGCGTGTGATATTAATAATATTGTTCTATAATTTCTGCATTCGGTTGGATCACCTTTCTTGGGAATATGGATCTCTTCCAGTCAGTTGGACAAGAAGCTGTCTTCCATATTTCTTGGCATAGATGAGTGAGCACTTTCAGCACTGCATCTGTTTGTTGAAACATCTCAATTGATATTCCGTCAATTCCTGGAGCCTTGTTTTTCACCAGTGCCTTCAGAGCAGTTTGGACTTCTTCCTTCAGTACCATCAGTTCCTGATTATAAGCTACCTCTTGAAATGGTTGAATGTCAACTAATTCTTTTTAGTATTTTGATGCTTCCTACATTGTTTAGTGTTTTCCCCGTAGGAATCTTCCCTATTGCAACTCAAGGCTTGATTTTTTTTCTTCAGTTTTTTCAGCTTGAGAAAAGCCGAGCATGTTCTTCCATTTTGGTTTTCCATCTCCAGCACTTCGCACATGTCATTATGATAGTTTGTCCTCTCGGGCCACCCTTTAAAATCTTCTGTTCCGTTCTTTTACTTCATGATTTCTTCCTTTTGACTTAGCTACTCAACATTTGAGAGCAAGTTTCAGAGTCTCTTCTGACATTCACCTTGGTCTTTTCTTTCCTTCTTGTCTTTTCAATGACCTCTTGCTTTCTTCACATATGATGTCCTTGATGTCATTGCATGACTCGTCTGGTCTTCAGTCATTAGTGTTCAATGCATCAAATCTGTTCTTGAGATGATCTCTAAATTCAGGTAGGGTATGCTTAAGGTCGTATATTGTCTCTCGTGGACATGCTCTGATTTTCTTCAGTTTCAAATTGAACTTGCAAATGAGCAATTGATGGTCTGTTCCATGGTCGGCCCCTGGCCTTGTTCTGACTGGTGATATTGAACTTTTCCATCATCTCTTTCCACAGATGTAGTCGGTATGATTCCTGTTTGTTCCATCTGGTGAGGTCCATGCATATAGTCACTGTTTATGTTGGTGAAAAATGGTATTTCTAATGAAGAAGCCGTTGGTCTTGCAAAATTCTATCATTCAATCTCCAGCATTGTTTCTATCACCAAGGCCATGTTTTCCAACTACTGATCCTTCTTTGTTTCCATCTTTTGCATTCTAATGACTAGTAATTATCAGTGCATCCTGATTACATGTTTGATCAATTTCAGACTGCAGAAGCTAATAAAAATCTTCAATTTCTTCACATTTGGCCCTAGTGATTGGTGCGTAAATTTGAATAATATTCGTATTAACTGGTCTTCCTTGTAGGCCTATGGATATTACCTATCACTGACAGCATTGTACTTCAGGATACATCGTGAAACTTTTTTTGACGATGAATGCAACACCATTCCTCTTCAAGTTGTCATTCCCAGCATAGTAGACTATATGGTTGTCTGATTCAAAATGGCCAATACCAGTCCATTTCAGCTCACTAATGCCTAGGATATCGATGTTTATGTGTTCCATTTCATTTTTGACGATTTCCAATTTTCCTAGAGTCATACTTCGTACATTCCAGGTTCCGATTATTAACGGATGTTTGCAGCCGTTTCTTCTCGTTTTGAGTCACGCCACATCAGCCAATGAAGGTCCCAAAAGCTTGACTCCATCCATGTCATTACGGTCGACTCTACTTTGAGGAGGCAGCACTTCCCCAGTCGTCTTTTGAGTGCCTTCCAACCTGCAGGGCTCATCTTCTGGCACTATATCAGACAATGTTCCGCTGCTATTCATAAGGTTTTCACTGGCTAATTCTTTTCAGAAGTAGACTTCCAGGTCCTTCTTCCTAATCTGCCGTAGTCTGGAAGCTCAGCTGAAACCTTTCCTCCATGGGTGACCCTGCTGGTATCTGAATACTGGTTGCATAGCTTCCAGCATCACAGCAACACACAAGCCTCCACAGTATGACAAACTGACAGACACATGCGGGGATCATAACATAAGTAATACGTAAAAAACTGTACTCCAACAAATTTGAAAACCTAGAGGAAATGGACAAATTTCTGGAAACACACTACTTAACCAAACTAACACAAAATGATGTTGACAATCTGAACAGACCCATAACAAGAGAAGAGATTGAAAAGGTAATTTTAAAAAAAGCCAACAACAACAACGAACCCTGGCCCAGATGCCTTCACTGGAGAATTCTACCAAACATTCAGAGAAGAACTCACACCAGTACTACTCAAACTATGTCAGAACATACAAAAGGAAATGATACTCTGAATTCATTCTATAAAGCCAGCATAACCCTGATACCAAAACCAAGCAAAGATACCACAAAAAAAGAAAATGACGTGCCAGAATCTCTCATGAATATTAAAGCAAAAATTCTCAACAAAATTCTAGCCAGTAAAATTCATCATCATATCAAAAAAATAGTACACCGTGACCAAGTAGGATTCATACCAGGTATGCAAGGATGGTTCAACATTAGAAAATCAATCAACATAACCCGCCACATGAGTAAAAGGAAAGAATCACATGATTGTCTCAATTGATGCAGGAAAGGAATTTGACAAAGTCCAACACCCATTCCTGATAAAAATTCTCAGTAAAATAGGTATAGAAGGGAAATTTCTCAATATAATAAAGGGCATCTATACAAAACCAACAGCCAACATAATTCTTAATGGAGAGTGGCTGAAGACATTCCGCTTTAGAACAGGAACAAGACAAAGATGCCGTTTATCACCATTCCTATTTAACATTGCGTTGGAAGTCCTAGCTAGAGCAATAAGGCAACAAACAGAAATAAAGGGTATCAAATTGGTAATGAAGAAGCTAAACTCTCCCTATTTGCAGATGATATGATACTACACATAGAAACCCCAAAAGACTCCACAAGAAAACTACTGGAACTAATAGAAAGATTCAGCAGAGTTGCAGGAGACAAGAATCAGTTGAATTCCTATACACCAATAAAGAGGACAATGAAAAGGAAATCAGGAAAACAATACTATCTATAATATGGTATTGTTTTCCTGATTTCCTAAGAAAATAAAATACTTGGGAATATATCTAACCACAGATGTAAAAGACCTATACAAAGAAATCTACAAAACACTACTGCAAGAAACCAAAAGAAATCTACATAAATGGAAAAACTTACCATGTTCATGGATAGGAAGACTCGACATTGTGAAAACGAAAATTCTACCCAAAGCAATTTACAAATACAATGCAATCCCTATCCAAATACCAGCAACATTCTTTAAAGAGATGGAAAAACTTATCATTAACTTTATATGGAAAGGGAAGAAGCCCCAGATAAGTAAAACACTACTGAAGATGAAGAAGAAAGTAGGAGGACTCGCACTACTTGACCCCAGAACATACTTTACAACTATGGTAGTCAAAACAGCCTGGTACTGGTACAACAACAGATATATTGACCAATGGAACAGAATTGAGAACCCAGATGTAAATCCATCTGCTTATGTTCACCAGATCTTCAACAAGGGCCCAAAGCCCATCAAATGGGGAAAAGACAGTCTTTTTTACAAATGGTGCTGGCAAAACTGGATGTCCATCTGCAAAATAAAAACAATTAAACAGGTCCCATACCTCACACCATATACAAAATCTAACTCAAAATGGATCAAAGACCTAAATATGAAGCCGAAAACCATGAAGTTCATAGAAGAAAAAATAGGATCAACGCTACAGACCCTGATACACAGCATTAACAGGATACCAACCACTACCAACAATATGCAAACTCTAGAGGATAAGCTAGAAAACTGAGACCTAAAAATTAAACACTTATGCTTATCAAAACACTTCACCAAAAGAGTAAAAAGAGAACCTACAGACTGGGAAAAATTTTTTGGCTATGACAAATCAGACAAAGTTCTAACCTCTAAAATCTACAAGAAAATCCAACACCTCTACAACAAAAACACAAATAATCCAACTAAAAAACAGGCAAAGGAAATGAACAGACACCTCACCAAAGAAGACATTCAAGCGGCCAACAGACACATGAGGAAATGCTCACAATCTCTAGCCATCAGAGAAATGAAAATCGAAACCACAATGAGATAGCATCTCACCCCAGCATTACTGGCACGAATCAATAAAACAGGAAATAGCAAATGTTGGAGAGGCTGCAGGGAGATTGAAGCTCTTATGCACGGCTGGTGGGAATGCAAAGTGATACAATCATTTTGGAAAATGATATGGCGCTTCCTTAGAAAGCTAGAAAGAGAAATACCATATGATGCAGCAATCCTACACCTAGGAATTATATCCAAGAGAAATATGAGTCGTCACAGGAATAGACATATGCACACCCGTGTTCATTGCAGCATTCTTCACAATAGCAAAAAGATGGAAACAGCCTAGATGCCCATCAACAGATGAATGGATAAACAAACTGTGGTACATGCACACAATGCTGAATCTGTGAAACATAACATGGATGAACCTGGAAGGCATTATGCTGAGTGAAATAAGTCAATCACGAAAGGACAAATATTGTATGAGACCACTACTGTGAAACTCATGAAAAGGTTTACATACAAGAAGAAACAATCCTTGATGGTTACCAGGGTGGGGAAGGGTGGAGACGGAAAAACACTTAATAGACAAGAGATAAGTGGAAACTTTGGTGAAGAATAAGACAGTACAAAATACTGTGGAAGCCAGCACAACCTGTACAAGGCAAGGTCATGGTAGCTCCATAAAAAAAAAAAAATAGGCACATCCAAACTCCCTGAAGGACTGAATTGCTGGGCTGAGGGCTGTGGGGACCATGCTTTTAGGGAATATCTAGCTCAACTGGCATAATATAGTTAATAAAGAATATATTCTACGTTCCACTTTGGTCAGCAGTGTGTGGGGTCTTAAAAGCCTGTGAGTGGCCATCTAGGATACTCCACTGGTCTCACCCCTTCGGGAGCAAGGAAGAATGAAAAAAACTGAAGATACAAGGGAAAGATTAGCCCAAAGCACTAATGGACCACATCGACCACAGCCTCCAGCAGACTGAGTCCAATCAAACTAGATGGTGTCCGGCTACTACCAGTGACTGCTCTAACAGCGATCACAATAGAGGGTCCCAGACAGAGCTGGAAAAAAATGTAGAACAAAATTCTAACTCAAAAATAAAGACCAGACTTGCTAACCTGACAGACACTGGAGAAACCCTGAGAGCGTGGACCCTGGACACCCTTTCAGCTCAGTAATGAGGCCACTCCTGAGGTTCACCCTTCACCCAAAGACTGAACAGGCCCATGGAACAAAACAAGATTAAGCAGTGCACCAGCCCTGGGGCAGGGCCTGGAAGTCAGGAGGGAACAGGAAAGCTGGTAATAGTGAACTCAGGTTTGAGAACGGAGAGTGTTGACATGTCGTGGGGTTGTTAACCAATGTCATACAATAATGTGTTTACTAACTCTTTGATGAGAAACTAGTTTGTTTTGTAAACTTTCATCTAAAGTTCAGTAATAAGTAGATAGCGACCCTATGCTCAACAGAACGAAACACTGCCCGATCCTGCGCCATCCTCATAATTGTTGTTATGCTTGTGCCCATCGTTGCAACCACTGTGCCAGTCCATCTTATTAAGGGTTTTCCTCTTTTCTGCTGACCCTCTACTTTCCAAGCATGGTGTCCTTCTCCAGGGACTGATCCCTCCCGATAACACATCCAAAGTATGTAAGACGCAGTCTTGCCATCCTTGCTTCTAAGAAGCATTCTGGCTATACTTCTTCCAAGACAGATTTGTTCATTCTTTTGGCAGTCCATGGTATATTCAACATTCTTTGCCAACACCATAATTCAAAGACGTCAATTCTTCTTTGGTCTTCCTTATTCATTGTCCGGCTTTTGTACGCATATGAGGTGATTGAAAACACCATGGCTTGGGTCAGCTGCACCTTAGTCTTCAGGGTGACATCTTTGCTCTTCAACACTTTAAAGAGGTCCTTTGCAGCAGATTTGCCCAATGCAATGCGCCCTTTGATTTCTTGACTGCTGCTTCTAAGGGCATTGATTGTGGCTCCAAGTAAAAGTAAATTTTTGACAACTTCAAACTTTTCTCCGTTTATCATAATGTTGCTCATTGGTCCAGTTGTGAGGACTTTTGTTTTCTTTATGTTGAGGTGTAATCCATTCTGAAGGCTAATCCATCAGTAAGTGCTTCAAGTTCTCTTCACTTTCAGCAAGCAAGGTGGTGTCAACTGCATAATGCAGGATGTTATGGGCTCACCAGCCTAAGCCCGGAAGAACTACGTGGTACCTGGCTACCATCATCTACGGCTCTGACAGGGATCACAATAGAAGGCCCCACGCAGAGTGGGAGAAAAATGTAGAATAAAATTCAAATTCACAAAGAAAGACCATAGTTACTGGTCTGACAGAGACTGGAGGAACCCCTAAGACTATGATTCCTGGCACCCTGCTATCTCAGACCTGAAGTCACTCCCAAAGTCCACCTTTCAGTCAAAGATTGCTGTTGTTGTTGTTAGGTGCCGTCGAGTCGGTTTTGACTCATAGCGATCCTATGCACAACAGAAAGAAACACTGCCCGGTCCTGAGCTATCCTTACAATTGTTGTTACGCTTGAGCTCGTTATTGCAGTCCACCTCATTGAGGGTCTTCCTCTTTTCTGCTGACCCTGTACGCCGCCAAGCATGATGTCCTTCTCCAGGGACTGATCCCTCCTGACGACATGTCCAAAGTATGTAAGATGCAGTCTCGCCATCCTTGCTTCTAAGGAGCATTCTGGTTGCACTTCTTCTACGACGGATTTGTTCTTTCTTTTGGCAGTTCGTGGTATATTCAATATTCTTCTCCAATACCACAATTCAAAGGCATCAATTCTTCTTCGGTCTTCCTTATTCATTGTCCAGGTTTCACATGCATGTGATGTGATTGAAAATACCATGGCTTGGGTCAGGCGCACCTTAGTCTTCAGGGTGACATCTTTGCTCTTCAACACTTTGAAGAGGTCCTTTGCGGCAGATTTACCCAGTGCAACGCGTCTTTTGATTTCTTGACTGCTGCTTCCGTGGCTATTGATTGTGGATCCAAGTAAAATGAAATCCTTGACAACTTCAATCTTTTCTCCGTTTATCATGATGTTGCTCATTGGTCCAGTTGTGAGGATTTTTGTATTCTTTATGCTGAGGTGTAATCCATACTGAAGGCTGTGGTCTTTGATCTTCATCAGTAAGTACTTCAAGTCCTCTTCGCTTTTAGCAAGCAAGGTTGTGTCATCTGCATAACGCAGGATGTTAATGAATCTTCCTCCAATCCTGATGCCCCGTTCTTCTTCATATAATCCACCTTCTTGTATCTGTCAGTTTGTTGTACTGTGGGGGCTTGGGTGTTGCTGTAATTCTGGAAGCTATGCCACCAGTATTCAGATACCAGCAGGGTCAGCCATGGAGGACAGGTTTCAGCTGAGCTTCCGGACTAAGACAGACTAGGAAGAAGGACCCAGCAGTCTACTTCTGAAAAACATTAGCCAGTGAAAACCTTATGAATAGCAGTGGAACATTGTCTGACATATACTGCTGGAAGATGAGCCCCACAGGTTAGAAGGCACTCAAAAGATGACTGGGGAAGAGCTGCCTCCTCAAAGTAGAGTCAACCTTAATGACGTGGATGGAGTCAAGCTTTCCGGACCTTCATTTGCTGATGTGGCACGAATCAAAATGAGAAGAAACGGCTGCAAAACATCCGTTAATATTCAGAACCTGGAATGTACGAAGTATGACTCTAGGAAAATTGGAAATCGTCAAAAATGAAATGGAACACATAAACATCGATATCCTAGGCATTAGTGAGCTGAAATGGACTGGTATTGGCCATTTTGAATCAGACAATCTTATAGTCTACTATATGACAACTCGAAGAGGAATGGTTTTGCATTCATCGTCAAAAAGAACGATTCAAGATGTATCCTGAAGTGCAAAGCTGTCAGTGATAGGATAATATGCATACACCTACAAGGAAGACCAGTTAATACGACTATTATTCAAATTTACGCACCAACCACTAGGGCCAAAGATGAAGAAACAGAAGATTTTGTATCAGCTGCTTCAGTCTGAAATTGATCGAACATGCAATCAAGATGCATTGATAATTATTGGAGATTGGAATGTGAAAGTTGGAAACAAAGAAGAAGGATCAGTAGTTGGAAAATATGGCCTTGGTGATAGAAACTTGTTAGTCAAAGTTTAGACAGGCCTATAAAGTAAACAATAACACATGTGAGGAAAGTGCTTCTTAGTTCAATCAATTGTATGAGACCAAATGGGTAACACCTGCCCAAAAGCGAAGATGAGGCAGCAAGGGACAGGAAAACTGGACAAATAGACAAGGGAAACCTGGAGTGGAAAGGGAAAGGGGGAGACAGCTGACATATTGCAGGGATTGCAACCAATGTCACAAAACACTTTGTGCATAAATTTTTGAATGATAAACTAATTAGTGCTGGAAACTTTCACCTAAAACATACTAAAATTTTTTAAAAGTTATTTGTTTCCTCTAAAAGTATAATCAAGCATTTTGTCGGTAGCTGTAGCAACAGCCTTGGGTCCCTTAATCACTACAGACTATCCCCCCATCCCCTCTCAGTATCCTAAGGCTATTCATTTAATCCCAAGAAATAATTATTAAGGAGCCTAATTTTACTATCTCATGAAAAGGAAAGAATTCCAATTAGTTACATGTAATTTTACCCCCAAGGTTCCAACTTCTTATTAGATTTCTATTGACATAGGCTTTTTCTCTTTTTCCTTCTGTATGTCCTTTAAGGGCACCTTAGTTATGTTATTGGGATTGAATTCTGTTAAAAAGGGCAGTGACACATGGGCCAAATTTGTTTTGTAAAAGTCAAAAGCTGCCTGGCAGAACAATTAGCAAGGGGACTGTGAGAAAGGCTGGAATCCACAGATAGAGACAAACATTTGCATTCCCGACATGCCAATCTCATGTTTTGCTGGGGGTGGGGGGGAGTTACACTTCTAATAATATAAAAAAAAAAAATAATATAGCTATGTGAAATTTCTCCTTCTTCTTTAGATTGAGAAAAGGCTGTGATGGGGTTTAAAATAAAAAACTTGGTCTGCTGGCCAGTGAAGACATGGCACAAAATATATGGGGAAGATACATAAAGCACCTGGATAACTGAAATCCTCAAATTTACTTTAAATACTTCAAATTAGCCTCTCAAAATTTCACCCTCCTCCCCTACTCAGCCAGAGCTGCTCAAAAGAAACAAGACCAGTCCTTTACATCGCATCTCCTTATCTTGACCTTTCCTTAAGAACTGGAAGTTTACAGGCTAATTAGCAGGAAAAGGGTTGTAGATTTATAATGGAAGAAAGAGGGGCTGGGAGTCAACTACAAGCCCTAGGTTATGGGGAGATTACCATTGCTACAGCCATGTAATGCTGATCTGGTGGAGGTAAAATAAAACATGTTACAGAATTCACTGACTATGGATCTGCTCCAGCACAGCCTATTCACCATTACGAAGTAAGTGAACTAGGGCCTTAAGATACTGTATGGTAGGAAGAAGAGTTTTACACCAGTTCAGCAGCCAGTCTTGTGCTTAGATAGAACAGGTGGCCATCTGTGGAGTATTGTTTCTGAGGTCCAAGAAGGTCCTCCTGCTCAAATTATCTATTCTTCCTTACATCTTTGCCTAAATTCCTCTTAAAAAACAACAAAAAAAAAAACTCTTTGCTTTCGAGTTGATTCAGACTCAGTGACCCTATAGGACAGAGTAGAACTGCCCCACAGGGTTTCCAAGGAACAGCTGGTGGTTTCGAACTGCCAAACTTTTGGTTAGCAGCCAAGCTCTTAACCACTGTGTCACCAGGGCACCAAATTCCTCTTAGCAGGGCCAAAGTATTTCCTTTCACAAATAAACATAAGATTAAAATATTAATCCCATCAAAGCGTCTGGGACTCTGACCTCTGCCAGATCTTTGGATGCTGGGATCAAGAAGAAAAGAAGGCCTAGAAGCTGAGCAGCCATGTTCTTCATATTTCCCCTTCAAGCTTATGAATTTATCTTAGGAGAGAACTGTGAAAAGAAAATTCAGGTAGTGAGAAAGCAACCTAGCCAAAAACCAGCAGGGCTTTTTATTTCCTAAATAGCTGCCAGTGTCAACTTTCATGTTGTAAAGTTACATCATGGTGTGGCTAAGAGTAGACTCATTTTTATTTTTCCTGTTTGGGTTTCAGTGCCTATTTTCACTCGTGTCTTCCTTCAATTCAGGAAAATTCTCAGCCATTATCTCTTAAAAAATTGTGCCTCCTTATTATCTCTATTTCTTCTTTCTGGAACTCCTGTTAGATAAATTTAGCAATTATTCATTTTACCCTTCATGTTTCTTTCATATTTTCTCTCTTTAACTCTCTGTGCTGCATTCTAGGTAATTTCCTCAGATATCTCATTCTATTCAGTAATTCTCCTTTCAGCTTTGTCTAGTCTATTGCAGTATGTATATATCGAGCTTTTTATTCAATAATGGAAACCCTGGTGGCATAGTGGTTAAGCGCTATAGCTGCTAACCAAAAGGTCGGCAGTTCGAATCCACCAGGTGCTCCTTGGAAACTCTACGGGGCAGTTCTACTCTGTCCTATAGGGTCGCTATGAGTCAGAATCGACTTGATGGCACTGGGTTTGGTTTGATTTGGTTTTGGTTATTCAATAATATTTTTATAAGTTAACTTTGTTGAGATATAATTTACATGCAACAAAATGTATTCATTTAAACGTGCAATTTGATGACAAATGTAATACCCATGTAATTATCACACCAATCAAAATGTAGAACATTTCTATCAAGCCAGAAAATTCCCTCATGCCCCTTTATGGTCTATCTCACAAAAGCCTAATGAAACCACTAATGTCATTTCTATCATGACAGGTTAGTTTTGCCTGATCTAGAATATGATATATATGGAATCATACAGTATATATTCTTTTGTGTCTGATTTCTTTTTTTAGCATACTGATTTTGAGATTCGCCCATGTTGTTAAGTGTATCAGAAGTTTATTCCTTTTTATTGTCCAGTAGTATTCTATGAGTCAGAATTGACTCGACGGCAGTGGGTTTTTAGTGGGGTATTCCATCTTACGGATATGACATAGTTTATCTACTCACCAGTTGATGAACACTTAGCTTGATTCGAAGTTTTAGCTATTGTGAATAAAGCTGCTGTGAACATTTGTGTGCAAGTGTGTGTGAACTTATGTTTTCATTTCTATTGGGTAAATACCTCTGAATAAAATTGCTGAGTCATAGGGTAGGTGGATATTTAACTTTACAAAAAGCTCCAAACTATTTTACAACGTAGCTGTACCATTTTAATACACCTCCAATAATGTATGAGGGTTCTAGTTGCTCTACATTCTCATTTACACTTTTTATCAGTTTATCTAATTTTAGCCACTCTGTTACTGTTGTTGTTTTGGTTGTTGTTGTTAGTTGCCACTGAGTCAGCTCCAAATCACGGTGACTCCTTGTACAACAGAAGGAAATGTTGCCTGCTCCTTCACCATCATGATTATTGATATGCTCAAGTCCATTGTTGTGGCCACTGTGTATTTTGAGTGCCTTCCCACCTAGTGGGCTCATCTTCCAGCACTGTATCAGACAATATTCTGTTATGATCTATAGGGTTTTCATTGGCTACTTCTCAAAAGTAGATTACCAGGCCTTTCTTCTTAGTCCATCTTAGTCTGGAAGCTCCATTAAAACCTCTCCACCATGGGTGAGACTCCTGGTATTTGAAATAATGGTGGCATAGCTTCCAGTATCATGACACGCAGGTGATGGTTAGCCATTCTAATGAGTGTGAGTTTAATTTGCATTTCCCTAGTGACTAATGATTTTAGACACATTTTAATGTACTTATTAGCCAATTGACCATTCTTATATTTTTACTTTGATGAAGGGCTTGTTTGAGTCCATTTTTTTAAACTGAGTTGTTTGGCTTATTATTATTGAATTGTAAGAGCTCTTCGTAAATACTAGATAAAGACCTTTGAGAATGTTTTCTTTCAAAGTGTGTGTTATGAATTGAATTGTGTCCCCCCAAAATGTGTATCAGTTTGGCTAGGCCATGATTCCTAGTATTGTGTAGCTGTCCACCATTTTGTGATCTGATGTGATTATCCTTTTTGTTGTAAATTCTAACCCCTATGATGTTAATGAAGCAGAATTAGAGGCAGTTATGTTAATGACACAGGATTCTATCTACAGGTTTAGGTCATATCTTGAATCAATCTCTTTTGAGATATAAAAGGGAGAAACAATAAAAGAGTAGTGGGATCTCACACCACCAAGAAAGAAGCACCGGGAGTTGAGTGCATCCTTTAGATCTGGGGTCCCTTCTCTGAGAAGCTCTCACACCAGGGGAAGATTAATGACAAGGACCTTCCCACAGAGCTCTCAGAGAGAAAGCCTTCCACAGAAGCTGGCACCCTGAATTTGGACTTCTAGCCTCCTATACTGTGAGAGAATAAATTTGTTTGTTAAAACCATCCACTTGTGGTAGTTCTGTGATAGCAGCACTAGATAACTAAGACAGAATTTGGTACCAGGAGTGAGATACTGCTCTAAGAGATACCTACAATGTGGAAGTGGTTTTGAAACTGTGAGTGGGTAGTGGCTAAAAGAGTTTTAAAGTGCTTAATAGTAAAAGCCTACATTGACTTGAAGAGACTGTTGGTGGAAAGCAGGGAACAGCAGCAGAGCAACAGCAGCAGCAGAACCAGGAGACTGATGAGAGACAGCACTGGAGCTGACCCACAGAACAAGAAAGCTGAGTGCCTTCAGGCAGGAGGCTTCCTGGCGGAGTGGGATAACTCCAGGCACTTATTGGTGGAGCTAGGCTTGCCAACCCACAGAGCAAGAGAGCTGAGTGCCTCCGGCTGAGGTTTACTGATGGAGTGGGGTACCTCCAGGCACTTATTGGTGGAGCTAGAGCTTTGGAACTCTTGCCCAAACAGGGAAGATGCTGGGCTGACCCAAGAGGCCTGAGGGGCCAAGGACCCAAGGGACCATGAGGCCAAGGAACAAGGAAACAGAAGCTGAAGAGACAAGGAACACAGGAAGCAGAGCTGCCTCAGTCTCAAATGGTAGGGCCATGACCTCTGGGGTCTCAAAGGGTAGAAGCACAGCCTTCTGGGTCTCAAAGGGTGGGGCCATAGCCTCCTAGGTTTTGAAGAGTCAACTGGGTTCTGGAGTGTGGGGTTGCTTTCCAAGAGTGCCAGCGAAAAGGGGCTGGATCCACTGCCCTAAGCGCAGAAGAACGGGACCTGCAGTGGCTGAGAGGATGAGGTTGCCACACAAAAAGACTAGGAGAATGGGGTAGCCCAAATCCAAGGGAGCAGAGTTGTCATCCAGTGGGCAAGGAAGGCAAAGCTGAAGCCCAGGGCTGAGCATCCTTCACCCAGAATTCAGAGAGTATGACCAACACCCAGAGTCTTGAGGGCACGGCCATTGCCTAAATGGTCTCATAGAACAGAGGATTATTTTCAAGACTTGAGAGCTAATATAATGTGTTCTGCTGACTTACTTGGTGCTTGTTATCTCTTCTTTCCCTCCAATTTCTCCCATTTGTAATGGAAATGTCTACCTTGTGCCTGGTCCACCATGGTGCTTTGGAAACAGATAACTTGTATTCCAGATTTCACAAATGAAGTGGAATTTTGCCCCAGGATGGAATTTGAACTTAGAGTTAAGAGTTTTGGGATGAAATGATGGGGTGAATGTGTTTTACATTTGGCAAGGACATGAATTGTGGGGGCCAAAGGGAAAATGTTATGGATTGAATTGTTTTCCCCCAAAACATGTATCAACTTGGCTAGGCCATGATTCTCAGTATTGTGTGGTTGTCCTCCATTTTGTGAACTGATGTGACTATCCTAACCTGTTGCTGTTGAGTTGATTCCAACTTATAGCAACCCTATAGGACAGAGTAGAACTGCCCCATAGGGTTTGCAAGGAGCCTCTGGTGGATTCAAACTCCCAATCATTTGGTTAGCAGCCGAGCTTGTAACCACTGCCGCACCAGGGCTCCATGTGTTGTAAATCCTAACCTCTATAATGTTAAGAGTCGGAATTGACTCGACGGCACTGGGTTCTGGGTTATAACGTTAATGAGGCAGTTATGTTAACGAGGCAGGACTTGATCTACAGAGTTATGTTGCATCTTGAATTAATCTCTTGAGAGGTAAAAAAAGAGAAGCAAGCAGAGAGGAGTGGGACCTCATGCCACCAATAAGTGCCGGGAATGAATTGTGTCCTTTGGACCCAGGGTTTCTGCACTGAGAAGCTTCAACACCAGGAGAGGGTTGATGACAAGGACCTTCCTCCAGAGCTAACAGAGAGAGAAAGCCTTCCCTTGGCGCTGGCACCTGGAATGTGGACTTCTAGCCTCCTAAACTGTGAGAGAATAAATTTCTGTTTGTTAAAGCCATACACTTGTGTTCTTTCTGTTACAGCAGCACTAGATAACTAAGTGTGGCATGCCTTTTCATTTTCTTATCTGTGTCTCTCGAAAAGCAGATTTTTAAAATTTTTTGATAAAGAGTGCAACTTATCAATTTTTTTTAATTTCATAGTTCAGTGCTTATCGCATGCCTAAAAATGTTCACCTATCCCAAAAAATCATGAAGACTTTTCTCCCATGCTTTCTTCTAGAATTTTTATAGTTTTAGGTCTCACATTTAAGTCCATAATCCAATTTCAATTAATTCTGTTCATGATTTCAGATATGACTTGAGGTTTGTTTTTTTTTTTTAAGACATGGGGATATTTAATTGTCCCAGCATCATTTGTTGAAAAGACTTTTATTTCACCATTAAATTATTTGGGGCACTTTTGTGTGGTTGTATTTCTGAACTGTATTATGTTTCATTAATCTGTATATCTATCTTTACACTAATACCATGCTCTCTTGATTACTGTAGCTTTATGTATTAAGTGAAAGTGAAGAGGACTGGAAGCTTTTATTGATGAAGATCAAAGGCTACAGGCTTCAGTATTGATTATACCTCAATATAAAGAAAACAAAAATCCTCACAACTGGACCAATAAGCAATATCATGATAAATGGAGAAAATGTTGAAGTTGTGAAGGATTTTATTTGGCTCCACAATCAACACCCATGGAAGCCCCAGTCACGAAATTCAAACAAAGTATTGCATTGGACAAATCTGCTGCAAAAGACCTCTTTAAAGTACTAAAAAGCAAAGACATCACTTGGAGGACTAAGGTGTGCTTGACTCAAGCCATGATATTTTCAATCACCTCATATGCATGTGAAAGCTGTACTGTGAATAAGGAAGGCAAAAGAAGAATTGACGCATTTGAATTATGGTGTTGGCGAAGAATATTGAATATACCATGGACTGCCAGAAGAAGGAACAAATCAGTCTTGGAAGAAGTACAGCCAGAATGTTCCTTAGAAGAGAAGATGGCGAGACTCTGTCTCACGTACTTCGGACATGTTACCAGGAGGGACCAGTCCTTGGAGAAGGACATTATGCTTGGTAAAGCAGAAGGCCAGCAAAAAAAGAGAATGACCCTCAATGAGATGGATTGGCACAGTGGCTGCAACAATGGGATCAAACGTAGCAACGGTTGTGAGGATGGTGCAGGACTGGACAGTGTTTCGTTCTGTTGTACATAGAGTCGCTATGCATCAGAATCGACCTCACAGCAATTAACAACAACAATATGTTAAGTCTTAAGACAAGTAGTGTCAATCATCCAACTTTGTTCAAAATCACTTTGGATATTCTAGGTCCTTTGCATTTCCATATAAATTTTAGAATAATTTTGTCAATTACTTCAAAATGCCTGCTGGCACTTTTCTTGAGATTGCATTGAATCTAGGACTCAATTAGGGAAATCAATATCTTAACAGCATTGAATCTTCTGATCCATTAGCATAGTATATCTCTTCATTTATTTTGGTCTTCTTTTTAATTTGTCTCAGCTATGTTTTCTAGCTTTAGGTCTTGTACATATTTTGTCAAATTTATCCATAAGTATTCATAGTTTTGATGCTATTATAAATTGCAGTTTATTTAATTATGATTTGTTTTTTGTTGTTGTTGTTGTTACTAGCATATAGAAATACAATTGATTTTATATATTGTCCTTGTATCCTGTATCCTTGTAAAATTTACTTATTAATTTTAGGACTCTTTGTGAGTTGCTTATGACTTCCTATGTACATAATTGTGTTGCTTGTGAATAAAGACAGTTTCACTTCTTCCTTCTCAGTATTCATGCATTTTATTTCTTTTTCTTGCCTTATTGCATTGGCTATAACCTCTACTGAAATCTTGCCTTGTTCAGAACTTAGATGGAAAGCATTCAATATATTACTATTTAGTACAATGTTAGCTGTCTTGTCCTTCTTTTTCTTTTTTATTTTATTTTTCGGTAGAAGGCCTTTATCAAATTGAGACAGTTCACCTCTTTTCCTAATTTGCTTGTGTCTGTGTGTGTGTGTTGTGTGTGTGTATCATGAATAAGTACTGAATTTTGTCAAATGATTTTTTTTCATTGAGATGATCTTAAGATTTTTTTCCTTTGCTCTTTAATGTGGTGAATTACAATGATTTTTAAAAGTTAAAACAACTTTGCATTTCAGACATAACCCCACACAGTGATAATATATTGTCCATTTTATATTGTGCTGGATTTGATTTGCTAATATTGTGCTGAGGAACTTTATGTATACATTCATTCATGTCTGTAGTTTTTCTTGTAATATCTTAATCTGGTTTTGATGTTAAGGTTATGATGCCCTATTGTTTCTGTTTGCATAAGATTGATATTATTTTTTCCTTAAATATTTTATAAAAGTCACCAATGAAATCTTCTGGGCCTGAGGTTTTATTTGTGGAAAGTTTATGATGATGATGATGATAATAAATTCAATTTCTATTAGATATAGGACTGTTCATATCTTTCCACTTTTTTGGATCAGTTTCAGTAAATCGTATATTTCAAAGCATTTGTCCATTTCCTCTATGTTGTCTTATTTATTGGCATAATTTTTTCATTCAAAAAACCCTGTCACTGTTGAGTTGATTCTGACTCATAGCAACCCAATAGAACAGAGCAGAACTGCCCCATGTGGTTTCCAAGGAGCTGCTGGTGGGTTTGAACTGCCAACCTTTGAGTTAGCAGCTGAGTTCATAACAACTGCACCACCAGGGCTCCAATTTTTTCCATTATATTCCCTTATTACCGTTTTAATTTCTAGACTCTTTAGTGGCATCTTCTTGTTCATTTCTGATATCAGTAATTTGTATTTTTTTCTCTCTTTTTCTTAACTGGTCTTGCCTTAGGTTTATCAATTTTCTTAATCTTTTCAAACAACAAATTTTTCTTCCTTAATTTTTTATTATTTATCCACAATTCAAAGGCATCTTAGCCTGCAATTACCTGTTCCCTGGTCTATTTGGCCAGTGTAGGTAATCAACCCAGACAGATCAGTGCTTCCAAGTGTACGTTAAAAGGCCAGAGTTAGAGGCGGGGCCAATATGGCTGACTAGGCAGAAGCTTCCAGGGAACCCCCTTGCAAACAAAAAAACCAAACCAAAACCGTTGCCATTGAGTCGATTCCAACTCATAGTGGCCCTATAGGACAGAGTAGAACTGCCCCATAGAGTTTCCAAGGAGCGCCTGGTGGATTTGAGCTGCCCTCCTTTTAGTTAGCAGCCGTAACACTAAACCACTGTGCCACCAGGGTTTCCCCTTTTGCAACAAAGACCTGAAAAAACAAGTGAGTCAATTACATACATGACAATCTATGAACCCTGACCATCAAACACAGAACTAAGGAATCGACCTGAGTGAGAGTGGAGCAAGAGACCACACAGAAACAGCTACTAGTTGCGGACCCTGCAGTGCTCCAGCCCTGATCCCTTGGTGCTGTGCTTTGGCACAAGTGTGGTGGGGCTGATAGTGGCTTTCTGAGACAAGGCAAGCATGAGACACAGCCCTAACCCCCTAGGGCAATCTCGGCGGGGACCCATCCAGCTCACACAGGCTACATGCCCCTCTGGAATCTCTGATAAAACAGTCCTCCCAACACAAGATAAGTGATTTTGTCTATTTTGCCACACTACTCTCTCCTATCTCTCTGATCTCTCCCCTCCCTGCCCCAGCTGGCTTCACTGATATTCGAATTCCCTTGGCCAGAGATAGAAGTGCCCTGCTTTTTTCTAACCCTGGCCTGGGAAAAGCAACAATTAACAATCAGGGGAAAAATCCTTTCCTGACTTCCCTAAACTGGAAGATCAGAAGCAGTTCCAGTCCAGGCATAAGAGATCCACAGTCTTGGGCTTTCACCCCTACTTGGAACCAGGTGACTATTATAATGCAAAAGCAAATCTGTTAGAGGTCTGACTGTAATTGTTTCATCTGAGTGGTAGAGAGGTACGATACTGCTCTATCTATTAAATAGAGCCCTCGCCTACCCACAACAGGGAACTGAGGGCTGAGGCTCCATCCACACCATCTAGCCACCTGCAAAAGGGGTCTGAGGATAGTGGCGCCTACCAGTCTTCACAGGTACAAACACTGGCTGCCTAAGGTACAGCTGCAGAGCCCACTCACCAGAGCGCTCTAAAGAACAGAGACACTCCTTCCTCACTGGCACTTGGAGGAAGGCTGTCAGCACCCTGCACTCCTCAGAGTGTGACCCCCTGCTGCTACCAGAAACCAGTGAATACAACCATCACCACTACACCTTTAAGATAGTAGGTGAGAGCCTACACCACACACTAGGTGACCAAACATCAGGACACTTGAGCTGATTCTATTCAGAAATAGTGAATGGACTCAAAGGCTCATATACCTGGTGACAGTTCTAACAATCTGCTAACAGGACATAAGTGCTTCAAAGCCTCCAACAATCAAGTTAGCACACTCTAGTAGCCCATCTGGGTATGTTGAAACAAAACAAGAAGATAAGACTCAGTGAGCAAATATAAAATAAATTATTATGATAACTTATAGATGGCTCAGAGACAACAGTCGCTATCAAATCACGTAAAGAAGCAGACCATGATTGCTTCTACAAACCCCCAAAACAAAGAAGATCTCTCCCGGATGAAGAAATATTCCTGGAATTGCCAGATGTAGAATAGAAAAGACTAATATACAGAACGCTTCAAGACATCAGGGACAACATCAGAAATGAAATAGGGCAATGTACAGAAAAAGCCAAGGAACACACAGATAAAGCAGTTGAGGAAATTAAAAAGATTATTTAAGAACATAATGAAAAATTTAATAAACTGCAACAATCCATAGAGAGATAGCATTTGGAAATTCAAAAGATTAACAATAAAATTACAGAACTAGACAACTCAAAAGGAAGAGGAACAGAATTGAGAAATTGGAATGCAGAATTGGGGAGATGGAGGAAAAGGCAATTGGCACCAATATATTTGAAGAAAAATCGAATAAAAGAATTTTAAAAAATGAAGAAACCCTAAGAATCATGTGGGACTCTATCAAGAAGAATAACTGGCTTATGATTGGAATTCCAGAACAGGGAGGGATAATAGAAAATACAGAGAGAATTGTTAAAGATTTGTTGGCAGAAAACTTCCCTGACATCATGAAAGATGAAAGCATACCTATCCAAGATGCTCATCGAGCCCCATACAAGGTAGGTCCCAAAAGAAAATCACCAAGACATATTATCATCAAACTTGCCAAAACCAAAGATAAAGAGAAAAATTTAAAAGCAGCCAGGGATAAACGAAAAGTCACCTACAAAGGAGAATCAATAAGTTTGGACTACTCGGCAGAAACCATGAAGGCAAGAATGCAATGGGATGACATATATAGAGCTTTGAAGGAGAAAAATTCCAGCCAAGAATCATATATCCAGCAAAACTCTCTCTCAAATATGAAGGTGAAATTAAGTCATTTACAGATAGACACAAGCTTAGAGAATTTGCAAAAGCCACACCAAAGCTACAAGAATTACTAAAGGAAATTCTTTGGTCAGAAAATGAGTAATGTCAGACATCAACACCACACAAGGACACTGAACAGGACATCCTGATATCAACTCAGATAGGGAAATCACAAAAATAAGGTTAATAAAATTAAAAAATGCTCAAAACGGGGATTGATGTCATTATGTAAAAGATGACAATAATCAATAAAGAGGGACTAAATACAGGAGGCATAGATCTTCCACTTGGAGAGAAAATCAAGGTGATATAGGAGATACAAGTTAGGTTTATACTTAGAAAAATAGGGGTAAATATTAAGGTAACCACAAAGAGGACTAACAATCCCATACTTCAAAATAAAAACCAAGATAAACATAAGGACTCAGCAAAAACAAATTCAACTACAATGAAAAAGAGGAACACACAATTTACAAAGACTTCTCAGCACAAAAAAGTAAATGGAAAAATGAAATTGTCAACACCACACAGAAAAAGGAGTCAAAAAGACAGCACTAAACTCATACCTATCTATAATTACACTGAATGTAAATGGACTAAATGCACCAATAAAGAGACAGATATTTGCAGACTGGATAAAAAAACAATCCAGCTATATGCTGCCTACAAGAGACACACCTTAGACTTAGAGACACAAACAAACTAAAACTGAAAGAATGGAAAAAATATATCAAGCAAACAACAATCAAAAAAGAGCAGGAGTGGCAGTATTAATTTCAGACAAAACAGGCTTTAAAGTTAAATCCACCACAAAGGATAAAGAAGTACACTATATAATGATTAAAGGGACAATTTACCAGGAAGAAATAAGCATATTAAATACTTATGCACCCAAAAAGATAGCTGCAAGATACATAAAACAAACTCTAACAGCATTGAAAAGTGAGATAGACACCTCCACAATTATAGTAGGAGACTTCAACACACCAATTTTGGTGAAGGACAGGACATCCAGTAAGAAGCTCAATAAAGACACAGAAGACCTAAATGCCACAGTCTACCAACTTGACCTCATAGACATATACAGAACACTCCACCCAACAGCTGCAAAGTATACTTTCTTTCCTAGTGCACATGGAACATTCTCTAGAATAGACCACATATTAGGTAATAAAGCAAGCCGTTGCAGAATCCAAAACATCGAAATATTACAAAGCATCTTCTCTGACCACAAGGATATAAAAGTAGAAATCAATAACAGAAAAACTTGGGAAAAGAAATCAAACACTTGGAAACTGAACAATA
Organism: Elephas maximus indicus; assembly: GCF_024166365.1. NCBI lineage: Eukaryota > Metazoa > Chordata > Mammalia > Proboscidea > Elephantidae > Elephas > Elephas maximus. The sequence continues at coordinate 47,235,617 of NC_064846.1, forward strand.
CCCTGCTCAAAAAAAACTGTGTTATAGAAGACATTAAGGATGGAATAAAGAAATTCATAGAATCCAATGAGAATGAAAACACTTCCTAACAGAACCTTTGGGACACAGTGAAAGCAGTGCTCAGAGGTCAATTTGTATCAATAAATGCACACATCCAGAAAGAAGAAAGGGTCAAAATCATAGAACTGTCCCCACAACTAGAACAAATAGAAAGAGACAAACAAAAGAAACCATCAGGCAGCAGAAGAAAACAAATAATAAAAATTAGAGTGGAACTAAATGAATTAGAGAACAGAAAAACAATTGAAAGAGAAAACAAGACCAAAAGCTGGTTCTTTGAAAAAATTAACAAAATTGATAAACCATTGCCCAGACTGAAAAAAGAAAAACAGGAAACAAATAACCCGAATAAGAAACGAAATGTGCGATATCACAACAGAACCAACAGAAATTAAAAGAATTATATCACATTACTACAAAAAATTGCACTCTAACAAATTTGAAAACCTAAAAAAAAAATTTTTTTAGAAGAAATGGATGAATTCCTAGAAACACACTACCTACCTAAACTAACACAAACAGAAGTAGAACAACTAAATGGACCCATAACAGAAAAGGAGATTGAAAAGGTAATCAAAAAACTCTCAACAAAAAGAAAGGCCTGGCCCTGATGGCTTCACTGCAGAATTCTACCAAACTTTCAGAGAAGACATAACACTGCTACTACTAAAGGTATTTCAAAACATAGAAAAGGACGGAATACTCTCTAACGCATTCTATGAGGCCAGCATATTCCTGATACCAAAACCAGCTAAAGACACCACAAAAAAGAAAATTACAGACCTATATCCCTCATGAACTTAGATGCAAAAATCCTCAACAAAATTCTAGCCAATAGAATTCAACAACATATCAAAAAAATAACTCACCATGACCAAGTGGGATTCATACCAGGTATGCAGGGATGGTTCAACATTAGAAAAACAATTAATGTAATCCACCATATAAATAAAACAAAAGACAAGATCCACATGATTTTATCAATTGATGCAGAAAAGGCATTTGACAAAGTCCAACACCCATTCATGATAAAACTCTTGGCAAAATAGGCATAGATGGAAAATTCCTTAACATAATAAAGGGCATTTATACAAAGCCAATAGCCAACATCATCCTAAATGGAGAGAGCCCGAAAGCATTCCCCTTGAGATCAGGAACCAGACAAGGATGCTCTTTATCACCACTCGTATTCAGCACTGTGCTGGAGGTCCTAGCCAGAGCAATTAGGCTAGACAAAGAAATAAAGGATATCCAGATTGGTAAGGAAGAAGTGAAAGCATCTCTATTTACAGATGACATGATCTTATACACAGAAAACCCTAAAGAATCCACAAAAAAAAAACTACTGAAACTAATAGACGAGTTCAGCGGAGTATCACGATACAAGATAAACATACAAAAATCAGTTGGATTCCTCTACACCAACAAAAAGAACATTGAAGAGGAAATCACCAAATCCACACCATTTACAGTAGCCCCCAAGAGGATAAAATACTTAGGAATAAATCTTACCAGAGACGTAAAAGACCTATACAAAGAAAGCTACAAGTCATTACTGCAAGAAACCAAAAGAGACCTGCGTAAGTGGAAAAACATTCCTTTCTCATGGACAGAAAGACTTAACATTGTAAAAATGTCTATTCTACCAAAAGCGACCTATAGATACAATGCAATTCTGATCCAAATTCCAACGACATTTTTTAATGAAATGGAGAAACAAATCACCAACTTCATATGGAAGGGAAAAAGGCTTCAGATAAGTAAAAAAGCATTACTGAAAAAAGAAGAACAAAGTGGGAGGTCTCACTCTACCAGATTTTAGAAACTATTATATACCACCACAGTAGTCAAAACAGCCTGGTACTGGTACAACAGGCACATAGACCAATGGAACAGAATTGAGAATCCAGGCATAAATCCATCCACATATGAGCAGCTGATATTTGACAAAGGCCACAAAACAGTTAAATGGGGAAAAGATAGTCTCTTTAACAAATGGTGCTGGCATAACTGGATATCCATCTGCAAAAAAAAAAAAAATGAAACAAAGCCCATACCTCACACCATGCACAAAAACGAACTCAAAAGGGACTAAAGACCTAAACATAAAGTCAAAAACAATAAAGATCATGGAAGAAAAAATAGAGACAACGCTAGACAGAAAACAAAACGTTACTAACAATGCCAAAGAGAAAACAGATAACTGGGAGCTCCTAAAAATCAAACACCTATGCTCATCCAAAGACTTCAGCAAAAGAGTAAAAAGATTACCTACAGACTGGGAAAAAGTTTTTAGCTATAACATTTCTGATCAGCACTTGATCTCTAAAATCTACATGATTCTGCTAAAACTCAACCACAAAAAGACAACCCAATTAATAAATGGGCAAAGTATATGAACAGGCACTTCACTAAAGAAGGCATTCAGGCCACTAACAGATACATGAGGAAATGCTCACAAGAGAAATGCAAATCAAAGCTACAATGAGATTCCATCTCGCACCAACAAGGCTGGCATTAATTCAAAAAACACATAATAATAAATGTTGGAGAGATTGTGGAGAGACCGGAACACATAAAATGCTGGTGGGAATGTAAAATGGTACAACCACTTTTGGAAATCAATTTGGTGCTTCCTTAACAACTAGAAATAGAAGTACCATAGGATCAGCAATCCCACTCCTTGGAATATATCCTAGAGAAATAAGAGCCTTTACATGAACAGATATAGGCACACCCATGTTCATTGTAGCACTGTTTGCAACAGGAAAATGTTGGAAGCAACCAAGGTGCCCATCAACGAATGAATGGATAAATAAATTTTGGTATATTCACACAATGGAATACTATGCATCAATAAAGAACAATGATGAATCCGTGAAACATTTCATAACACGGAGGAACCTGGTAGGCATTATGCTGAGTGAAATTAGTCAATTGTAAAAGGACAAATAATATGTAAGACCACTATTAGAAGAACTGGAGAAACAGTTTAAACAGAGAAGAAAATATTCTTAGATGGTTGTGAGAGGCGGGAGGGAGGGAGGGAGGGGCTATTCACTAATTAGATAGTAGATAAGTTTTATTTTAGGTGAAGAGGAAGACAATATGCAATACGGGACAGGTCAACACAAATGGACTAAACCAAAAGCAAAGAAGTTCCCTGAATAAACTGAATGCTTCAAAGGCCAGCATGGCAGGGGCGGGGGATTGAGGACCATGGTCTCAGGGGACATCTAAGCCAACTGGCATAATAAAATCTATTAAGAAAACATTCTGCATCCCACTTTGGAGAGTGGCGTCTGGGATTTTGAACACTAGCAAGCGGCCATCTAAGATGCATCAATTGGTCTCAACCCACCTGGAGCAAGGAAGAATGAAGAACACTAAAGACACAAGGTCATTATGAGCATAAGAGACAGAAAAGGCCACATAAACCAGAGACTGCATCAGCCTGAGACCAGAAGAACTAGATGGTGCCCAGCTACAACCGATGACTGCCCTGACAGGGAACACAACAGAGAACCCCTGAGGGAGGAGAAGAGCAGTGGGATGCAGACCCCAAATTCTCATAAGACCAGACTTAATGGTCTGACTGAGACTAGAAGGACCCCGGTGATCATGGGCCCCAGACCTTCTGTTGGCCCAGGACAGGAACCATTCCTGAAGCTAACTCTTCAGACATGGATTGGACTGGAATAAAAAAAACCCAGTGCCGTCAAGTTGATTCCGACTCACAGCGACCCTATAGGGCTGGAATAGGTGATGGAAAATGATACTGGTGAAGAACGAGCTTCTTGGATCAAGTGGAAACGTGAGAATATGTTCGCATCTCCTATCTTGAGGGGGGATAAGAGGGCAGAGGGGGTCAAAAGCTGGCCGAAAGGACACAAAAAGAGAGAGTGGAGGGAAGGAGTGTGCTGTCTAATTAAAAAAATTAGGAGGGAGAGCAATTAGCAGTATATAGCAAAGTGTATATAAATTTTTGTATGAGAGACTGACTTGATTTTTATATTTTCACTTAAAGCACAATAAAAATTAATTTAAAAAAAGGCCAGAGTTATTTGCTTTTCTTGTCTTCACATTAGACACTCAGCAAGCTACTTCAAATCTTTTCTGTGTCGAGTAGGCCCAAGCCTAGTAGCCTTTCTCATAACTGTCAGCCTCTCAGACCCTAAAATGTCAATGAGGACATTTGAGGTTCAGGTATGGGAGCAAAAGTGACAATGATACAGCTCAAAAAAGTACTTGGCCAAATTGGTATAAGCTCTCTACCTAAAAGGGAGTTTGTGTGAATTAGATGAGCAACGTTTTTCTCCAGCTATTCACTAAATGGCCCCTAGTAGCCTCACTGCAGGTCTTGGATTTCCTGTGTACCTAACTTAGTACTGAAAAGACACTAGGGAAAACTGGAGCCCAGTGTCTCTTAAGCCTTCTGAAGGTGAGAAGTCTTATAGAAGGATGCTATACGAGTATGATCTTTAAAATAACACTAGCTATTTCTGAAAAGTCTCAAAGCTACTTGTAATTTTGCCTGTAATTCCTCCTGACTCTAAAAGCTTGAGTTACAAGCATGATTGTAAAGCCTTTTTTGCTTTGTTTTGTTTTTGTTTCTTGGGTCTCACTGGGCAAAATCAAGGTGTCAATTACAGCTACATTCCTTTATTTTTTCAAAGTTAAATTTCAATTAATTTTTTTTGTTTTTTTATTGTGCTTTAAGTGAAAATTTATAATTCAAGTCAATTTCTCATACAAAAACTTAAGCACACATTGTTCTGTGACCCTAGTTGCTCTCCCTACAATATGAAAGCACACTCCTTCTGTCCACCCTATATTTCCCATGTCCATTCAACCAGCTCCTGTCCCCCTCTGCCTTCTGATCTCATCTCCAAACAAGAGCTGCCCACAGTCTCATGCGTCTACTTGAGCTAAGAAGCACAAGCCTCACCAGTACCATTTTATGTCTTATAGTCCAGTCTAATCTTTGAAGAGCTGACTTCTGGAACAGTTTTGGGCTAACAGAAAGTCCGGGGGCTATGACCTCTGGGGTCCCTCCTGTCTCAGTCAGATCATTAAGTCTGGTCTTTTTTACTAGAATCTGAGGTCTGCATTCCACGTTTCTCATGCTCCATCAGGGATTCTCTGTTGTGTTCCCTGTCAGGGCAGTCTTTGCTGGTAGCTGGGCACAATCTAGTTCTTTCAATCTCAGGCTGATGGAGTCTCTGGCTTATGTGGCCCTTCCTGTCTCTTGGGCTCACATTTGCCTTGTGTCTTTGGTGTTCTTCATTCTCCTTTGCTCCAGGTGGGTTTAGACCAATTGATGCATCTCAGATGACTGCTTGCTAGCTTTTAAGACCCCAGATGCCAGTAACCAAAGTGTGATGCAGAACATTATCTTAATACCCTTTGTTATGCCAGTTGACCTAGATGGCCCCTGAAACCATGGTTCCCAGACCCCTGCCCCTGCTGTTCTGCCCCTCGAAGTATTTGGTTGTATTCAGGAAACATCTTAGCTTTTGGTTTAGCCTAGTTGTGCTGACTCCCCCTGTGTTGTGTATTGTCCTTCCCGTCACCTAAAATAATTTTTGTCTGCTATCAAATTAGTGCATACTCCTCTCCCTCCCCATCCCTGTAACCAACAAAGAATAATTTCTTCTCAGTTTAAACTATGTATTGAGTTCTTATAATAGTGATCTTATACAATATTTGTCCTTTTGCAACTAATTTCATTCAGCATAATGCCTTCCAGATTCCTCCATGTTGTGCGATGTTTCAGAGATACATCATTGTTCTTGTGTAGTATTCCACTGTGTGAATACACCATAATTTGTTTATCTGTTCATCTGTTGATGAGCACCTTGGTTGTTTCCATCTTTTTGCTATTGTAAACAGTGCTGCAATGAACATGGGTGTGCATATATCTATTTGTGTGAGGGCTCTTATTTCTCTAGCATATATTCCAAGGAGTGGATTGCTGGATTGTATGGTACTTCTATTTCTACCAAATCGATTTCGAAAGTGGTTGTACCATTTTACATTCCCACCAGCAGTGTATAAGTGTTCCAGTCTCTCTACAACCTCTCCAACATTTATTAGTTTGTGTCTTTTGGATTAATGCTAGCCTTGTTGGGGTGAGGTGGTATCTCATCGTAGTTTTGATTTGCATTTCTCTAATGGCTAATGATTGTGAGCGTTTCCCTAATGTATCTGTTAGCCACCTGAATGTCTTCTTTGGTGAAGTGTCTGTTCATATCCTTTGCTCATTTTTTAATTGGGTCATTTGTCTTTTTGTTGCTGAGGTTTTGCAGTATCTTGTAGATTTTAGAGATTAGACACTGATTGGATTTGTTGTAGCCAAAAACTTTTTCCCAGTCTATAGTTACTTTTTACTCTTTTGGTGAAGTCTTTGGATGAGCATAAGTGTCTGATTTTTAGGACGTCCCAGTTATCTAGTTTCTCTTTTGGTGTTTGTGCATTGTTAGTAATGGTTGGTATACTGTTTATGCCATGTATTAGGGCTCCTAGCATTGTCACTACTTTTTTTTCCATGATCTTTATCGTTTTTGACTTTATGTTTAGGTCTTTGATCCATTTTGAGTTAGTTTTTGTGCATGATGTGAGGTATGGGTTTTGTTTCTTTTTTTTGCAGATGGATATCCAGTTATGCCAGCACCATGTGTTAAAGAGACTGTCTTTTCCCCATTAAACAGACTTTGGGCTTTTGTCAAATATCAGCTGCCCATAGGTGGATGAATTTATGTCTGGATTCTCAGTTCTGTTCCATTGGCCTATGGATCTGTTGTGCCAGTACCAGGCTATTTTGACTATTGTGGCTGTATAATGGGTTCTAAAATCAGGTAGTGTGAGCCCTCCCAGTTTGTTCTTCTTCTTCAGTAATGCTTTACTTATCTGGGGCCTCTTCCCTTTTCATATGAACTTGGTGATTTGTTACTCCATCTCATTAAAAAATGCCATCGGAATTTTGTAAAGCCTTTCTTAATACCCAGCTGTTAAGTATTTTATTTGTCTTCCTTGCTTTTTGTTAATTCACTTTGGCTCCTATGAGTTTCAGTGGCCTCAAAAATGTAGCATAATTGAACTTACTCAGGCCTCTGTCTTTGGTTGCATTTGGCTGCCGAGAAAATCAGGTCCTTTTCAAAACTAAGGTCTAAAAGTGTTTTTCTGTTCTGCTATCATGAAACCAAAATGTGGTGGTATTTTTTTTACCACTATGTAAATAATTGAATTTATTTCAAACTGACAGGGTATCCAAAGAAGTAAGGGTGGGCTTCCTTTTTTATTTTCCTTTTAAAATTGAGTTCATTTTTTAGAGGCAATTTTTACTAGATCAGTGTTTTAATACTAAATTGTTAGCTGTTACTCAAGTCATCACATAAGGAAAATCTTGCCCATTTCCTCCTCACAACACAGATCCTCCAAATCTGCTTCTGTCCCCTCCTCAACTTGATCCATGGAGACAGCACTATTACCTTTTTTGTTTGGCAGTCCTTGCTCAGTGACTTTTCTGAGTCCTAAACAGAAATTGTCATTATCTGGACTATAGAACCAAAATGTTTGAAAGGGAAGAGTGGAGAAAAAATGAACCTAAGATGCTATCAGTGTTAAGACTGTAAGTACCGGTGTTCTATGGATATGAAGGAGAACAGGTATTGGGAGCTCTGAGGTGGGAGGCAGGGCTGAGAACTGATATGAAGGATAAGCTGGGTGGCAAGAGCCAAGTGTGCAAAAAGAGACCACAGTCCAGAGCATGGAAGCTGCACAAAGTCTAGGCAACATTCAAAAATATTTATTGAGCACCTACTATGTGCCAAGGATTATTCCTGATGCTTGAGATATAGCAGTGAACAAGACAGACAAAAATCTCTGCTGTCCTGGAGCTTGCATTCTAGTGCCACTCAGATGACATACCCTGCCAATTTTATCACCTAAATGCTTTGACTTTGTCCTTCTCCATTCCCTCTGCCACAACCACAGTCCAGCCTCAAATACTCTCCTGAACAGACTATATCAATTGCCTCCTAACTAGTTTCCCTCATTCCAGGTACGCATACCTGAAACCCACCCTTCAACAATTAAATCTTTCTAAAGTACACCTCTAAGCATGTTACTTTCCTGTTCCAAAAGATTTTTCCATTATTCCAATAGTGTCTCATTATTTTGAATTAATCTTAAAACTCTTTACCTTGACATTTAGAACCATTCACAACAGGGCCCTAACCTACCATTCTAACCTTTCCCCAAACCAGTGACCTACACTACCCCTACATTTCAGCCACTCTATATTTTCTCATGGAAATCTTGGTGGTGTAGTGGCTAAGAGCTACAGCTGCTAATCAAAAGGTTGACAGTTCGAATCCACCAGGCACTCCTTGGAAACCCTATGGGGCAGTTCTACTCTGTCCTGTAGGGTCACTATGAGTCAGAATCAACTCGATGGCAATGAGTTTTGTTTTTTGTTTTTTGTATGCTTTCTCATCCCCGTCCATTGCCTGCCTTATTCCCTTTGACTTGAATTCCTTTATCCCCACAAACAATCCTATATGTACTAATCAAATTTATCTTTTAAAGTCCAACTGGCACTGAAGTGGGTAATCACAGACAGGACGTATATGCAATTCCCATCTCAGCCTTATGCTCCTCTCCTCTACACAAGGATCTTCCTAGACACTCTTGCTCTTATCAAACTCTCTCCCAAGAATAAGAACCAAGTCTAGGGCCTGGGGCCTCCACTGCCTGTGGACAGATCTACTCCGTGATGACCTAGCTGACTTTCATGTACCACCTGTCCCAGATACCCTGAACTGTCCTAGTGAACAGACTTTGTCTTGGGCTCCAGCACCCTCTTCTTTGTCTGCCACATGTGGTCATCAAGAAACTTTATAACTTGTGGCTAAGGCTCAAAATGACAATTACAGCCTTGATTTCATCTACCGGTTCTTTTTATTCCCCTCTGGCTTGTTTTATTGGCTAGTTGCTAAAACTATTAAGTTTAATACTGTGTGAGAAATTACACTCAGGATATTCTCTGGGTAAAAGACCATAGTAGTGTATGTTTAGAGCTTACTTTATGTGCCAAAACTTGAAAACTTTAGATAGCCTGTCTTCTCCTTCTCTACTCTGCCTATTGTCCCAAGCTCTCCAGAATCCAGGAAAGCAGAAATATTGCATCCTGTAGTAACAGGTCTCAGCATTTAATGGGCAACCCCATGAAAGTGGTGATTCATGTTTGCTGCCCTGTTGATGGATTAACTCTCATCCCTGTCTTCCCCCCAAAAGTTTCAACCAAAGCTCCATAAAGCCACAGTTTTTACTAGTAAATGTAAAATACTCATAATAGAATAACATCTGAGGATATTTATAATATTAGAATGATGATAATAATAAGTAACATTCCACATACCAGGCACTGTGCCACACACTCTGCCTGTATTACCTTAATTGTTACAGAAACCCTATGAGATAGGGACTGCACTTTTGTCTCTATTTTACAGATGAGAAAACTGAAGCACACAAAGACATAGTAACCTGGACTCTGTAACACTGCTAATAAGTAGCAGGAACCATGACATCTGAGGATGGTGTTTCTATGGTCCTCACTCCGTGGAATATCAACTGCAAAACCCTTCATCTGATTTTCAAAGCCCTTGACTAACTATGGAAACCCTGGTGGTGTAGTGGTTACAAGGTACAGCTGCTAACCAAAAAGGTCAGCAGTTTGAATCCACCAGGCCTCCTTGTAAACCCTATGGAACAGTTCTACTCTGTCCTATAGGGTCATTATGAGTCAGAATCAACTCAACTGCAACGGATGTGTTTGTTTGGTTTGGTTTTTGACTAATTACCCTCCTCTTCTCATTCTAATTTCTGATGACTGCTGAACAGACATTCTCCTCTTTAATCAAGGCAATCATCCCCACTCTGGAGAAGAGTATTTCTTCAATTTAGGAGATTTTTTTCCACAGGCGTCTGTCAGTTTGTCATACTGTGGTGGCTTGCATGGTGCTGTGATACTGGAAGCTTTGCCACCAGTATTTCAAATACCAGTAGGGTCACCAATGGTGGATAGGTATCAATGGAGCTTCCAGACGAAGACAGACTAGAAAGACGACCTAGCAGTCTACTTCTGAAAAAACTGGCCAATGAAAACCTTATGAATAGCAGCAGAATATTGTCTGATATAGTGCCAGAAGATAAGCTTCTCAGGTTGGAAGACACTTAAAATACCACAGGAGATGCCTCCTCAAAGTACAGCTAACCTTAATGACATGGATAGAGACAAGCTTTTGGGACCTTCATTTACTGATGTGACACAACTCAAAATAAGAAGAAACCACTGCAAACATCCATTAATAATTGGAACATGGAATGTATGAAGTACAAATCTAGGAAAATTGGAAATCATCAAAAATGAAATGAAATGCATAAACATTGATATCCTAGGCATTAGTGAGCTGAAATGGACTGTTTTTTGGCCATTTTGGGAATGACAACCTGAAGAGGAATGGCATTGTATTCATCACCAAAAAGAACATTTCAACATCTATCCTGAAGTACAATGCTGTCAGTGACAGGATAATATCCATATGCCTACCAGGAAGAGCAGTTAATACAACTATTATTCAAATTTACATACCAACCACGAAGGCCAAAGGTCAGGAAATTGAAGATTTTTACCAACTTTTGCAGCCTGAAATTGATCAGACATGCAATCAAGATGCATTAATAATTACTGGTAATTGGAACACGGAAGTTGGAAACAAAGAACAAGGAAGTCGGAAAATATAGCCTTGGTGATAGAAATGATGCTGGAGATCAAACGGTAGACTTTTGCAAGACCAACAACTCCTCCATTGTAAATACCCTTTTTCAACAACATAAATGTCAACTATACACATGGACCTCACCGGATAGAAAACACAGGAATCAAATCAACTGCATCTGTGGAGACAATGGAAAAGTTCAATATTGTAGTCAGAACAAGGCCAGGGACTGACTTAGGAACAGACCATCAGTTGCTCACATACAAGTTCAAACTGAAACTGAAGAAAATTAGAACAAATCCAAAATACAACGTTGAGTATATCGTACCTGAATTTGGAGACCATTTCTTCAAGGACAGATTTGACGCATTGAACACTAATGACGGAAAACCAGACAAGCTGTGGGAAGACATCAAGAACATCATACATGAAGAAAGCAAAAGGTCACTAAAAAAGACAGGAAAGAAAGAAAAGGCCAAAATGGATGTCAAAAGACTCTCTGGAACTTGTTCTTGAACGTAGAGTAGCTAAAGCGAATGAAAGAAATGAAGTAAAATAGCTGAACAGAAGATTTAAAAGGGCGGCTCAAGAAGACAAAGTAAAGTATTATAATGAAATGTGCAAAGGCCAGGAATTAGGAAACCAAAATTGAAGAACACACTCAGAATTTCTCAAGCTGAAAGAACAGAAGAAAAATTCAAGCCTAGAGCTGCAATTTTTAGGAATTCTGTGGGCAAAATACTGAATAACACAGGAAGTATCAAAAGCAGATGGGAGGAATACACACAGTGCTGTACCAAAAAGAATTGATTGATATTTGACCATTTCAGGAGGTAGCATGTGATCAAGAACCAATGGTATTGAAGGAAGAAGTCCAAGCTGCACTGAAGGCATTGGTAAAAATCAAGCCTCCAGGAACTGACAGAATACCAACTGAGATCTTTCAACGAACGAATGCAGTACTGTAGGTGCTCACTTGTCTGTGCCAAGAAATTTTGAAGATCAAACGAATGGAAGAGATATTTGTGCCCATTCCAAAGAAAGGTGATCCAACAGAATGTGGAAATTATCGAACAATATCATTAACATCACACACAAGTAAAATTTTGCTGAAAATCATTCAAAAGCAGAAGTACATCAACAGGGAACTGCCAGAAATTCAAGCCAGATTCAGAAGAGGACGTGGAACAAGGGATATCATTGCTGATGTCAGATGAATCTTGGCTGAAAGCAGAGAATACCAGAAAAATGTTTACCTGTGCTTTACTGACTATGCAAAGGCATTAGACTGTGTGGATTATAAGCAGTTATGGATAACATTTTGAAGAATGGGAATTCCAGAGCACCTAAATGTTCTCATTCAAAACCTGTACATAGACCAAGAGGCAGTCATTCGAACAGAGCAAGAGGAGACTGCATGGTTTAAAATCAAGAAAGGTGTGCATCAGGGTTGCACCCTTTCACCATTATTCAATCTGTATGCTGAGCAAATAATCCGAGAAGCTGAACTATACAAAGAAGAATGGGGCATTAGGATTGGAGGAAGACTCATTATCAATCTGTGTTATACAGATGACACAAACTTGCTTGCTGAAAGCAAAGAGGACTTGAAGCACTTACTGTTGAAGATCAAAGACCACAGCCTTCAGTATGGATTACACCTCAACATAAAGAAAACAAAAATTCTCACAACTGGACCAATAAGCAACATCATGACAAATGGAGAGAAGATTGACATTGTTAAGGACTTCATTTTATTTGGATCCACCATCAACACCCATGAAACCAGCAGTCAGGAAATCAAACTGCATATTGCATTGGGCAAATCTGCGGCAAAAGACCTCTTTCAAGTGTTAAAAAGCAAAGATGTCCCTTTGAGGGCTAAGGTGTGCCTGACCCAAGCCACTGGTGTTTTCAATTGTCTAATAATACATTTGAAAGCTGGACAATGAATAAGGAAGACTGAAGAATTGATGCCTTTGAATTGTGATGCTGATGAAGAATATTGAATATACCATGGACTGCCAGAAGAACAAACAAGTCTGTCTTGGAAGAAATACAGCCTGAGTGTTCCTTGGTAGCAAGGATGGGTAGACTTTGTCTCACGTACTTTGGACATGTATAAGGAGGGACCAGTCCCTGGAGAAGGACATCATGCTTGGTAAAGTAGAGGGTCAGTGAAAAAGAGGAAGACCCTCAAGGAGATGGACTGACACAGTGGTTACAACAATGGGCTCAAACATAACAAGGATTGTGGTGATGATGCAGGACCGGGCAGTGTTTCATTCTGTTGTACATTGGGTCACTATGAGTTGGAACTGACTCGACAGCATCTAATAACAACAACTCAACAGGAGGCCTTTTATTCTCCACTATTCCCTGGCCTTCACCTTTTTCAAAGCCCACTTTAAGTCTCACCTGGCTTAGTTTCTTAGTGCTGCTATAACAGAAATACCACAAATGTGTGGCTTTAAAGAACATAAATCTATTTTCTTGCAGTCTGGAGGATAAAATTCTAAATCAAGGTCTTGGCTGTGTTGATTCCTTCCTTGCTGGTAGTCCTTGGGTATTCCTTGGTTCCTTGGCTTGTAGGCAGTCCTCACGTGGTTTCTGCCTTCCCCTCCACCCCATCTCTACGTATCTCTATGTCTAATCTGCTCTTTTATATCTCAGCAGTTATTAGATTTAGAACCCATCCTACTCAAGTATGATTCAATTAACATAACAAAGAAAACTCTATTTCTAAGTTGGATTATATCCATAGGTATAGGAGTTAGGGCTGCAGCACATATTTTAGGGGGACACAATTCAATTCATAACATCACCTTCCTAGGAAGCATTACTTGACCAACCCCGCTTGCATTATTTATCCCAGAAAATCTGTAAAGAATCTTAGAAGACTCAAAATATCAATAATCACTACATAGTACGGTTCAAAGAGCTGCTGTGCTAGAGGCCAAGGAAGACTTTTTTAGTTTGTTCACTAGACAATTATTTAATAGAATCCTACTATGTTTGAGACATGATTTTAAGCTTTGGAGGTACCAAGGGGAGCAATTCTTGTCCTTGGAGGGCTTGCATCCTGGTGGGAGAGACAATGGACAAAATAAGCAGGAAAATTTTATGCTAGTTGGCAATGAGTGCTAAGGAGAAGAATAAAGCAGGGAAAGGGATAAGGAATGTTTAGGAACTGCAGTTTTTAATAGAGTGGGCAAGGTAGACTTCACTGAGAAAATGATGTTTCACACAATTCAAGTAAAGATCTGAATTAACACCTGACATTCACTTCTAGACACTGGTTAAATGAGTAGCAAACCTGAGAGCCTGGGTGGAGGAGGGGTGTGGAATAAAAGCTTTTAAACCAGTTGATTCTTTAATGTGAATAAACCCTCACACTTAGTGAAAATATTGACAGTGCCTTCACCACGGATTCCACCATATTTGGGCTGCCTAGCACAACCTCAGAGGGCCAGTGGTGGTTCAGTGGTTGAATTTTCACCTTCCATGTGACAGACTCCAGTTTGGTTCCCAGCCAATGCGCCTCAAGCGCAGCCACTACCCATCTGTCAGTGGAGGCTTGAATGTTGCTATGACGATAAACAGGTTTCAGCAGGGCTTCCAGACTAAGACAGACTAGGAAGAAAGGTGCTCTGCTTCAGAAAATCAGCCATATTAAAACCCTATGGATCACATCATCTGATTCACAACTGATCATGGGGGTGGCATAGGACCAAGCAGTCTTTCTGTTCAGTTGTCTATGGGATTGCCATGAGTCAGAGTTCAACACCGGTTAACTAACAATAGTACAGTCTCACTTTGACAGGGAATAGAGCAGCATGAGCCTTGGAGTTGGACTAAACGTGTTTCCTTCTCAGCTCTGCTACTTACTTGCTCTGTGATTGGGGGGCAAATCACCTACCTTTGCTGAGACTCAGCTTCTTCTTCTGGCAAATGGGGATAATAATAGTAGTCATCTCAGACAGCTGCTGTGGGGATTAAATGGGACAACGCATGTGAATCATTTCACACCGTGCTCACAAAGGGTAGTTGGTTGTGTAGTTGTTGCTGCAGGACCTTGCTAGCAAAATGTGAAAGAATTAATGGCCACAAACCCCTAAAACAGATATTGGTTTCTTATTACTCAATATCCACCAGGAAAATTAATTCAGACATGGTCTCCATGTTGAAAGCAGATTCTAAAATGGTTATTTGGCATGTTCAACTGTATGGCAGTAACAAACAACTTTAGGGCAACAAATCAAAAAATGGCTGAGGAAAAAACAATAACAACACTGCTACAACTGAAAATGTTTACTTAAGTGGCTATTTACATATGGACAGATTCTCTTTAAGGGTAAGAACAAGCCAACAACAAAAGTGGAAGTGAGAGCTGTTTTAGCATATGACTTAATGCCAAAAATATTCTGAATCAATAAGAATGCATTGCCTACTTAACTTTAATGTATATTTTCCTATTTTGATGACAATTATTTTTGAGTGGAAAATGCATCAGAAATACATGTTTAGGAAAAATGGGTCTTAACTTAATTTCAAAACATATAAACAGACTTGTTTTGAAGCTCGAAAACAAATTTGCTTTAGAGCTGACACCTAATATTCTACATTACAGCCTAAAGTCTAGTTTTTTAGCCAAATAATAAACCCATCAAGATAGAAATAAGAAATGGAAATATTGACACACTCTTCACTCCACACTGAGCAAGTACATGGTCCAAAATTAATGCTATTTGAGTTCTGAGTTTCCATAAATCTTTTACATATTTGTAACGCTGCTCAATGTTTTTCAAGAGAATTTTTTGAAAAGTGAGTAGGGGAGAAAAAGAAAGGGACCTAGGCATTGGATCCTAGTCCTGGCCAACTTGGCTTCTCTTCACCAATGCTGAATATATATATATACTGAAAGGTCAGGTTACATCATAATTACTGCATTCTACTTGCAAAGAAGAAGAACAAAAGCCAAACAAAAAGACTTGTCCTTTAATATTTCCTTCATGGGACATAAACATTTCATTGTTCTTGTACCATTTGAGCCTTCTCTTCTTCTAAGATACTTGTGGTATTGTGTCTTCCAGCAGAAACTGGATTTTTCTTGGCATGCTTCAGACCCAGGCATCCAAAGGAATATTTGAAGGGAAATAATATTTTTTAAGAAAAGAATATATTTTATGTTTTTGTGGTTTTCATTCTTTGTTAGGTCTCCCTGTCTACACCATAGTGTTTCTCTAACCATATTTTTATCCTGGGAGGTGGGGTTAAGGTGGCGGAGTAGTCAGACACTTCCTGCGGTTCCTTTAACAACAAAGACCCAGAAAAACAAGTGAATCAATTATATATGACAATCTAAGAGCCCTGAACATCTAATGCAAAGTTGAAGAATCAGGCTAAGTGGCAAGGGACGGAGAGGCAGTTCAGAAGCAGCGATAAGTTGCCAGACCTTACCTGGCCAGCACCAGCAAGCTGCAGGCTGGCATGCATGGTGAGGCAAGCAGTGGCGCTTCAGATGCATTTTCTGCATTGGGGGAGACCGAGCAGCGGAGAGTCTGCTTAACCCTCCAGAACCAGTGAGAAGTGGCGCTCAATCAGCAACAGATAAGTACATGCATCTAACCTACCACACGGATCAAAAAATACCCCCTTTGGGAAGAACCTCTCTGCTATTTACCTGTTCCCCGCCTCCCAACTCTTCACTGGTCCCAGTTCTGCTTCAGCGATTGCCATGCCCCCTGGGCTAGAAGTAGGACCCATAGGGCATGCTTCAACATTCTCCCAGCTTTGGAGAGGGAACAAATTAACAAACAAGAAAAAATAATCTGCCAGCTTCCCTAAGCCAGGAACTCAGGGAAGGCACAGCCTCTTTGCCTTGGCACAGACATAAGGGGTCCACAGACCTTGAATGCCTTTCACCCCTGCATAGACCTGTGTGGGCCCATTACAACAGCAGAGGCCCTCATTAGCACAGTACAACAGGGTATACACCTGAAGCCTATTTACAACTAAATCAGGAATAAGGGAGAATGGAAGATTCATAACACTTGACACTGCTGTGCCCATTAAGCAGGGTCTTCACCCACCCACATCAGGGGCCAGAGGACTGGTGGCTCCACCCATACTACCTAGCCACCCATAGCAGGGGTCCAAGAGTAAGTGATGCCTCTCAATCGTTACAACCAACAGCATTGGGTGCCCATACTCTGCAAAAACCCACCCACCTATGCACTCTAGGGAACAGCGACACGCTTTCCTCCCAGATACTCAGGGGTAGCCATCAGCCCCCTGCCTTGCTCAGCGCATGATCCCCTACTACATCCAGATACCTGTGCCTACTCCAATCACCCCTGCCCATCTAGGACTGTAGGTGAGAGCCTGCACCACATGCTTGGTGACCAACTACTTGGACACCTGAGCTTTGTCCATGCAAGAAAAGTGAGTGGACTCCTGGGCTCACGTACCTAGTAACAGCTCTAACTACCTGGTGACAGGATGTTAGAGCTTCAAAGATGCCAATAGTCAAACTAGCTCACACGACCAGCCTATTTGGGTGTATGAAAACAAAACAAGAAGCTAGGACACAGTAAGCAAAGATAAAATAAATAGATATAACTTATTGATGGCTCAGAGACAATAGTCAATATCAAATCACATAAAGAGGCAGACCATGATGG
The DNA here is from genome assembly GCF_024166365.1 of Elephas maximus indicus. NCBI lineage: Eukaryota > Metazoa > Chordata > Mammalia > Proboscidea > Elephantidae > Elephas > Elephas maximus. The sequence goes on from NC_064846.1 coordinate 47,253,141, forward strand.
CTTCAGCAAACACCCAAAGCAAAGAATCAAGAAATTTTCCAGAGGAAGAGAATTTTTTTTTGGAAGTACAAGCGGTAGAATTCAAAAGATTAATATACAGAGCTCTTCAAGAGATCAGGAAGGAGATCAGGCAAAATGCAGAACAAGACAAGGAACACACAGACAAAGCGAGAGAGGAGCTTAAGAAGGTTATGCAAGAGCATAATGACAAATTTAACAGGCTTTAAGAATCCATAGAGAAACAGCAAACAGAAATCCAAAAGATTAACAATAAAATTTCAGAATTAGACAACTCAATAGAAAGTCATAGGAGCAGAATTCAGGCAATGGAGGTCTGAATTAGTGATACTGAAGATAAAGCACTTGACACCAACTTATTTGAGGAATAATCAGATAAAAGAATTAAAAATATGAGGAAAACCCTAAGAACTATGTTGGACTCTACCAAGATTAATAACCTACAAGTGGTTGGAGTACCAGAACTGGGGTGGGGCGGGATAAGAGAAAATACAGAGAGAATTGTTGAAGATTCATTGGCAGAAAATTTCCCCGATATCGTGAAAGATGAGAAGATATCGATCCAAGAAGCTCATCAAACCCCACACAAGGTAGATCCCAAAAGAAAGTCACCAAGACATATTATAATCTAACTTACCAAAACCAAAGATAGAGAATTTTAAGAGTAGCTAGGGATAAGCAAAAACTCATCTACAAAGCAGAGTCAATAAGACTAAGCTCAGAGTACTCAGCAGAAACCAGGCAGGCAAGAAGGCAATGGGATGACTTATATAAAGCATGGAAGAAAAAAAACTGCCAGCCAAGAATTATATATTCAGCAAAACTCTCTCTCAAATATGATGGTGAAATGAGGGCATTTCCAGATAAAAAGAAGTTTAGGGAATTTGTAAAAACCAAACTAAAATTACAAGAAATACTCCGGTTAGAAAATCATATTCTTTTCCCCAACCTGCCCACTCTTAGATTCTACAGTCTTCTTCACAAGAAGCTCCGCTCCCAACTTTCTATTCCCTAATTATGTTCTTCCCCAGCCTTTGGCTTTTCTTCTCTCCAAATTCACCCATGTACATGACTCCCAAATCTGTCTCTAGCAGTAATCTCTCCCTGGAACTCCAATCCCATTTCTCCAACTACCAGCTTTACATCACCCATGTCAGTGGCCCTCTGTCACTTCAAAATCAAGCTTATTCCAATTTGAACCAATTACCTTATCCCCAAACTGCCTCCCTTTTCTTCTTCCTCCCCAGTCATCCCACTTTGAAATCTTGGAGCAAGTCCTTTTTGACTCTTCCCTCATCTTCTTGTGCCATAGTCAACCAGTATTCAAGTCCCTAGTCTTAGCTTTACTAGTGAACATAAGACTTAGAGCACTTGCCCCCCCCACACACACCCATCCTGTTTAAGCAAATTCATCCCTATGACCTCAATTTTCCTTCCCATGTTGACATTTTTGATGCCTCATTTTTTACAACGTTGCTGATGTTGGTGCACCTTCTATTCCTGATGCCAGCACTGGCTCTCATCACCTTAAGACAATGAGTTCACTTTGGAGATACTGTTGTGTCCTCTCTAAGTGGAACACTGCCTGATCACTGTCTCTGAGGGTCAGCTGAAATAATTGTTCAAGTAAAATAGGGAAACTTAGTCTTAAATCTTATAACCAAATGCTAAAAAACTGCAGGGACATACCACATCTACAGCGTTATTTACATAAGGGAATGATGCATGTGATTTAAGAGTGGCAAAACTTAAAATAGTTAATATACTTTACAATCATAAAAAAAAAATCAAATAGTACCAAAACATAAGATAAAGGAAAACAAAAAGTACAAAGTATAATCCGTTTTATATTTTTGGCTATTTATGTGTCTTTTAATAAAAAATACATTATAACGTATAGTTATATATAGTTATAACAAAAAAAAACATTAATACTGTCTTTTATATTTACCTAGGTAGTTACACTTAACCAGTGTTCATTATTTCTTGGTGTGAATTCAAGTTACTGTCTAGTGTTTATTTCATTTGAGCTTGAAGGTCAAGATTTTATTTTGTCTCATATATTAATTGGATATATTAGGCTATAATCTCCTGTTAGCATTTCTTATAGGGAAGGGCTGCTAGCAATGAACTTTCTCAGTTATTGTTTACCTGGGAATGTTTTATTTTATTTTATTTTATTGTGCTTTAAATGAAAGTTTACAAATCTAGTTGCTCTCTCCCTAATGAGACAGCACACTCCTTCTCTTCACCCTCCATTCGGCCAGCTCCTGACCCCCTCTGCCTTCTCATCTCCCCTCCAGACAGGAGCTGCCTACATAGTCTCATGTGTCTACTTGATCCAAGAAGCTCACTCCTCACCAGTATCATTGTCTATCCTATAGTCCAGTCCAATACCTGTCTGAAGAGTTGGCTTTGGGAATGGTTCCTGTCTTGGGTTAACAGAAGGTTTGAGGACCATGACCTCTGGGGTCCTTCTGGTCTCAGTCAGACCATTAAGCCTGGCCTTTTCTGTGAGAATCTGAGATCTGTATCCCACTGCTCTCTTGCTCCCTCAGGGGTTCTCTGCTGTATTCCCTGGGAATGTTCTAATTTCTCTTTTGTTTTTGAAGGATTTTTTTTTTATTGTGCTTTAGGTGAAAGTTTACAAACCAAATCAGTCTCTCATACAAAAACTTATATATATATTCCTAGTTGCTCTCCCTCTAATGAGAAGAAAGATATATTTGCTAGATGTAGAACTCTTAGTTAACAGTCTTTATTTATTTATTTTCACTACTTTGAACATGTCATCCCACTGCTTTCTGGTCTCTATGGCTTCTGTTGAGAAATCAGCTATTAATCTTATTGAGAATCCCTTGTATACAATGAGTCACTTCTCTCTTGCTGCTTTCAAGAATTTCTCTTTGTCTTTTGACAGATTCATTATGATGTGTTTATATGTGGATTTCTTTGACTTTATCCTACTTTGAATTCATTGAGTTTTTTGGTATATAGATTAATATTTTTCATCAAATTTGAGTTTTTGGTCATTATTTCTTCAAATATTCTTTATGCCTCTTTCTATTTCTCCTCTTTTTCTGAAACTTTCATTCCCTTTGATATGCTTAATAATGTTCCACATATCTCTAAGACTTCATTTTCCTGCATTCTTTTTTCTTTCTGTTCCTCAGGCTGAATAATCTTAATTGACCTATCTTCCAGTTCACTGTTTCTTCTTCTTGTTCAAATCTTCTCTTCAGCCAGGATAGTGAATTTTTCATTTCAGTTATTGTACTTTTCAACTCCAGAATTTCTACTTTTTTTAAAACTTAATTTCTATCTCTTTATAGTCTTCATTTGCTGAGACATTGTTCTCATGCTTGCCTTTAGTTCTTTAGACGTGTTGTTCTTAGGTTGTTGTTAAGTGCCGTCGAGTCAGTTCCAACTCATGGTGACCCTATGCACAGCACAGCGAAACACTGTCCAGTCCTGTGCCACCCTTACAATCATTGTTATGCTTGAGCTCATTGTTGCAGCCACTGTGACAACCCACCTCATTGAGGGTCTTCCTCTTTTTCGCTGACCCTGTACTTTGCCAAGCATGATATCCTTCTCCAGGGACTGATCCCTCCTGACAACATATCCAAAGTATGTAAGATGCAGTCTCGCCATCCTTGCTTCTCAGGAGCGTTCTGGTTGTACTTCTTCCAAGACAGATTTATTTGTTCTTCTGGCAGTCCATGATATATTCAATATTCTTTGCCAACACCACAATTCAAAGGCTTCAATTCTTCTTCAGTCTTCCTTATTGACTGTACAGCTTTCACATGCACGTGATGTGATTGAAAATACCATGGCTTGGCTAAGGCTCAGCTTAGTCTTCAACGTGATGTCTTTGCTTTTCAACACTTTTAATTGCAGCAGATTTACCCAATGCAACGCGTCTTTTGATTTCTTGACTGCTGCTTCCATGGCTGTTGATTGTGGATCCAAGTAAATGAAATCCTTGACAACTTCAGTCTTTTCTCTGTTTATCATGATGTTGCTCATTGGTCCAGTTCTGAGGATTTTTGTTTTCTTTATGTTGAGGTGCAATCCATACTGAAGGCTGTGGTCTTTGATCTTCATTAGTAAGTGCTTCAAGTCCTTTTCACTTTCAGCAAGCAAGGTCATGTCATCTGCATAACACAGGTTGTTAACGAGTCTTCCTCCAATCCTGATGCCCTGTTCTTCTTCATATAGTCTAGCTTCTCAGATTATTTGCTCAGCATACAGATTGAATAGGTATGGTGAAAGAATACAACCCTGATACACACCTTTCCTGACTTTAAACTAATCAGTATCCCCTTGTTCTGTCCGAACAAGTGCCTGTTGACCTATGTAAAGGTCCTCATGAGCACAATTAAGTGTTCTGGAATTCCCGTTCTTCACGATGTTATCCATAATTTGTTGTGATCCACACAGTCGAATGCCTTTGCATAGTCAATAAAACACAGGTAAACATCCTTCTGGTATTCTCTGCTTTCAGCCAGGATCCATCTGACATCAGTAGTGATATCCCTGGTTCCACGTCCTCTTCTGAAACTGGCCTGAATTTCTGGCAGTTCCCTGTCGATATACTGCTGCGTTCATTTTTGAATGGTCTTCAGCAAAAGTTTGCTTGCGTCTGATATTAATGATATTGTTCTATAATTTCCACATTCACTTGGATCACCTTTCTTGGGAACAGGCATAAATACGGATCTCTTCCAGTCAGTTGGCCAGGAAGCTGTCTTCCAGATTTCTTGGCATAGGTGAGTGAGCACCTCCAGTGCTGCATCCATTTATTGAAACATCTCAGTTGATATCCCATCAATTCCTGGAGCCTTGTTTTTCATCAATGCCTTCAGCGCAGCTTGGACATCTTCCTTCAGTACCATTGGTTCCTGATCATATGCTAACTCTTGAAATGGTTGAACATAAACTAATTCTTTTTGGTATAATGACTCTGTGTATTCCTTCCATCTTCTTTTGATGTTTCCTGTGTCGTTTAATATTTTCCCCATAGAATCCTTCAGTGCTGCAACTCGAGGCTTGAATTTTTTCTTCAGTTCCTTCAGCTTGAGAAAAGCCAAGCGTGTTCTATGTAAGTAAAGTCCTTTAGTCATGGTTTCCTTTAATACTTTAAATTAAATGATTTGAAGTAGTTTTCTAGCAATTCCAATGTCTGGACTTCCTCGGGACAGTTTCTATTGATTGCTTGTTTCCTGTGTATGGGCCATACTTTCTCTTATCTTCGCATACCATAATTTTTAATGAAAACTGGACATTTTAAATAATATAATGTGGCAACTCTGGAAATACTTCCCAGTTTTTTGCTGTTACTATGTGTTGTAGTTGCTGTTTATTGGTTTACTGTTTAGAAGAAAGACTTCCATAAAGTCTATACTCTTTGTCATGTGTGGCTGCTGAAGTCTGCATTAGTAGTCAACTAATGATTGGACACAGATTTTCTTAAATGCTTTGGACCAGTAAGTCTCTTAGCCTTTGCAGAGGGGCTCTGTGTGCTTTTTGGGGCACATCTTTAATGCTCCAGTTTACAACTCTGCCTTAGCTTTCACTTCCTGCTTGTACAGAGCATCAAGGTAAGCCTTAGGCGAGGCATTAGGGACTCCTAAGATCTTTTCTGTGCATATGCACAGCCCTGTTCATGTGTGTACTTTAGATTTCTGGTGTATGTCAGAGCTTTTTAAAGCCCTCTATGGACATCTCATTCCTCAGTTTTTCCTTTTAAGTTCTGTGGTCAGCCCCTTGTATGCCTCAACTATTATCCCTGCCTAAGGCAGCTGCATTACTAAACTATTGCCATTGGTTGTTTTTGAGAAATGCCCTAGGGAAAAATCTGTCCTTACTGAGCATCTTAGTTACCTAGTGCAGCTATAACAGAAATACCACAAGTGGATGGCTTTACCAAAGAGAAATTTATTCTCTCCCAATCTAGGAGTCTAGAAGTCCAAATTCAGGGTGCCAGCTCCAGGGGAAGGCTTTCTGTCTCTGTCGGCTCTGGAGGAAGGTCCTTATCATCAGTCCTCACCTGGTGTAGGAGTTTCTCAGTGCAGGGACCCCAGGTCCAAAGGACGTGCTTTGCTCCTGGCACTACTTTCTTGGTGATATGAGGTCCCCCTGTCTCTCTGCTAGCTTCTCTCATTTATATCTCAAAAGAGATCGACTCAAGACGCAACCTAATCTTGTAGATTGAGTCCTGCCTCATTAACATAAGTGCTTCTAATCCTGACTCGTTTACATCATGCAGGCAGATTTATAACACATAAGAAAATCACATCAGATGACAAAATGGTGGACAATCACACAATACTGGGAACTGTGGCCAAGCAAGTTGACACACATTTTGGAGGGATACAATTCAATCCATAACACTGAGTGAGCTCTGAATCAGGTCAAACAAGACAAGCCCTGCAAGGGAGCATATCCAGGTAACTGTCAGATGGGTTAAATAATAACATCTCTCTGAATATGGGGATTTGGGGGTAGTTCTAAATCCATTCTAACCTCACCCAGTGGTTGTCATACGGCTGGTTTTCACAGCTGAAACCTTTGGTTTTCAAGTCTAATGCTGAGCTGGAGAGAAGGGGACAGGAATAGGGCAACTTAAAATACCAAAAAGCTCACTGTTCTTATTGAGATCTAGCCATTTTCCTCTTGAATAAACATGTCTCATATTATTGTATGATTTTGGTTAATGTCCAGAGTTCTGAAAAAGTTTATTTTGACAATTTTTGCAGTGTTCTTGTTGTTTTTAAGGAGGGGCAAATATTTTGAAGTTCTTACTCCACCAATCCAGAAGTGCTCTCTTATAGCTGTGTTCTATTCTTAAAGTGTTTGTTATTACAAACCAGGTCCAAGTATCATCAACCATATTATACATATATACCACTCACATCTACATATATCGGACTCACAGCTTCACATACACACCCATAGAATTTTTACTCCTTTCTATCAATAGCCAAGTAGACTGGGGTAAAGGGGGGAGGCGCTTGAAAATCAGCTGGTCTACTGTTAGGGATTGAATTGTGTACCCCAAAATATGTGTTGAAATCCTAACACCTATACCTGTAAATATGACCCTGTTAGGAAATAAGGGTTTTTCTTTTGTTATGTTGATGGGGTCATACCAATGTTGGGTGGGTCCTAAACTTAATCACTCCTGAGTTATAAATTTGTTTTTTTTTTAGAGATAGACAAACACAATGGGGGAAGACAGATAGCAAGGAACACAAAGGAATGCTAAGGATCACTGGCAGACACCAGATACTGGGAGACACACTCATGGAAGGAATTGGCAAGGCTGAGATCCTGATTTGAACTTTTAGTCTCCAGAAGTGTGATAAAATAAATTTCTCTTCTTTAACGCCACCACAGGTGGTATTTCTGTTGTGGCAGCACTAGGTAACTAAGACATATCCCTGCCTTCTTCCCTGTGAAAACCTCAAAAATCCTTTGCAGGTAGATAACTATCCAAACCATGGCTACTGGTGAGTACTGGCTCATGTGCCTTAGGGTTTAAAGAAATCAGGACTGGCTTAATGAAAACAATCAGTGGGATAAAGAGAATCATGAGGCAATGCTAGAAAAGACATTTAATATACTAAAACTCTTCTGTTTCTGTCATGTTTATTTTTCATGGCTGCTGTGCTTGACATGACTTTATAGAGTATAGTTTCGTAATATAAACATGTAACTACCCTTCTCACTATCCTGTAATTGTTTCCAATCTCTGATTAATTTAACCTGTTTTTTTTTCTCCTGGCTTGAGTAGAATGCTTATTTTAATTCACTTTGGAAAACACTTTTCGGTAGAATTTGAGGCTTCAGAGGCACTTGGCAAAAAAATGTATCACACAGTCTTTCTTCTAAGTACATACAGGCAACTAAGAAAGACCATCTCTAATAATGTGAATCTGTGGTAGAGAAAGGAGGATTAAAAGAGGACATGAGGATTCTCGTGCTCTGTGTTCCCATACGTTACTGCAATAAGGAGGAATGAGGCCAGCCAGTTGAAAGGGAGATAGTATGAATGGGATGAGAAGCGTTATTTGAGCTCTATTAAAATATTTCCTATCACACTGGTTGGAATTATTAGCAATGTTGAGAACTCTTTAAATTGTTCTAAATCCATAAATTATTTTTACACAAATCAAAAGTATCTTAGGGTTAGAAGAGACCTTAGAGATCATATAGTCCAGTCCAGTTTACTATGTAATACTTGAGACACATGTACAATATGTCTGCCTAGTGGTCTTTCGATCTGTTTGCACACTCCCAGTGATGAGGAGCTAACTATCTCCTGCAACAAATTTTTCCACCTTTGAATGGTACTGAGCATTACAAAGTTCCTTTTTATTTATTTTCATTGTGCTTTAAGTGAAAGTTTACAAATCATGTCAGTCTCTCACACGAAAACCTATATACACCCTGCTCCACACTCACAATTGTTCTCCCTCTAACGAGACAGCCCACTCCCTCCCTCCACTCTCTGTTTTCGTGTCCGTTTCTCCAGCTTCTAACCCCCTCCACCCTTTCATCTTCCCTCCAGGGAGGAGATGCCAACATACTCTCAAGTGTCTACCTGATCCAAGAAGCTCACACCTCACCAGCATCCCTCTCTAACCCATTGTCCAGTCCAATCCCTGTATGAAGAGTTGGCTTAGGGAATGATTCCTGTCCTGGGCCAAAAGGTCTGAGGGCCACAGCCACCGGAATTCTTCTAGTCTCAGTCAGACCATTAACTCTGGTCTTTTTACGGGAATTTGGGGTCTGCATCCCACTGCTCTCCTGCTCCCTCAGGGGTTCTCTGTTCAGTTCCCTGACAGGGCAGTCCTTGGTTGTAGCCGGGCACTGTTTAGTTCTTCTGATCTCAGGTTGATGGAGTCTCTGGTTTATGTGGCTCTTTCTGTCACTTGGGCTTGTAATTACCTTGTGTCCTTGGTGTTCTTCATTCTCCTTTGATCCAGGTGCATTGAGACCAATAGATGCATCTTAGATGGCCGCTTGCTAGCGTTTAAGACCCCAGACACCAATCTCTAAAGTGGGATCCAGAATGTTTTCTTAATAGGTTTTATTATGCCAATTGACTTAGATGTCCCCTGAAGCCATGGTCCCAAAACCCCTGCCCCTTATACACTAGCCTTTGAAGCATTCGGTTTATTCTGGGAACTTCTTTGCTTTTGGTTTAGTCCAGTTGTGCTGACCTCGCTTGTATTGTGTGTTGTTTTTCCTGTCACCTAAAGTAGTTCTTATCTACTATCTAATCAGTGAAAACCCCTCTTCCACCCTCTCCATCCCCCCTTTCGTAACCATCAAAGAATATTTTCTTCTCTGTTTAAACTATTTCTCCAGTTATCATAATAGTGGTCTTATACAATATTTGTCCTTTTGCAACTGACTAATTTCACTCAGCATAATGCCTTCCAGGTTCCTCTATGTCATGAAATGTTTCACAGATTCATCACTGTTCTTTATCAATGTCTTGTATTCCATTCTGTGAATATACCATAATTTATTTATCCATTCATCCATTGATGGGCATCTTGGTTGCTTCCATCTTTCTGCTATTGTAGACAGTGTGGCAATGAACATGGATGTGCATATATCTGTTAGTGTAAAGGCTCTTATTTCTCCAGGATATATTCCAAGGAGTGGGGTTGCTGGACCATATTATGGTAGCTCTATTTCTAGTTTTTTAAGGAAATGCCAAATCGATTTCCAAAGTGGCTGTACCATTTTGCATGCCCACCAGCAGTGCATAAGTTTTCCAATCTCTCCACAGCCTCTCCAAAATTTATTATTTTGTGTTTTTTGGGTTAATGCCAGCCTTGTTGGAGTGAGATGAAATCTCACTGTAGTTTTGATTTGCATTTCTCTACTGGCTAATGACCATGAGGGTATCCTCATGTATCTGTTAGCTACCTGAATGTCTTCTTTAGTGAAGTGTCTGTTCATATCTTTTGCCCATTTTTTCATTGGGTTATTTGTCTTTTTGCAGTTGAGTTTTTGCAGTATCATGTAGATTTTAGAGATCAGGCGCTGATCGGAAATGTCATAGCTAAAAACTTTTTCCCAGTCTGTAGGTAATCTTTTTACTCTTTTGGTGAAGTCTTCATAGGTGTTTAATTTTTATTTTTTTTTCCTAGTTATCTAGTTTTTCTTCTACATTGTTAGTAATGTTTTGTATACTGTTTATGCCGTGTATTAGAGCTCCTAACGTTGTCCCTATTATTTCTTCCATGATCTTTATCATTTTAGATTTTACATTTAGGTCTTTGATTCATTTTCAGCTCGTTTTGTGCATGGAGTGAGGTATGGGTCTTGTTTCATTTTTTTGCGGTTGGATATCCAGTTATGCCAGCACCATTTGTTAAAAAGACTGTCTTTTCCCCATTTAACTGTTTTGTGGCCTTTGTCAAATATCAACTGCTCAGATGTGGATGGATTTATGTCTGGATTCTCAACTCTGTTCCATCGGTCTATGTATCTGTTGTTGTACCAGTACCAGGCTATAACAGGTTGTAAAATCAGGTAGAGTAAGGCCTCCCACTTTGTTCTTCTTTTTCAGTAATGCTTTACTTATCCAGGGCCTCTTTCCCTTCCATATGAAGTTGGTGATTTGTTTCTCCATCTCATTAAGGAATGTCCTTGGAATTTGGGTCGGAATTGCATTAAACCTGTAGATCGCTTTTGGTAGAATAAACATTTTTATAATGTTAACTCTTCCTATCCATGAGCTAGGTATGTTTTTCCACTTTTGTAAGTCTCTTCTGGTTTCTTACAAAAGTGTTTTGTAGTTTTCTTAGTATAAGTCTTTTACATCTCTGGTAAGAATTATTCCTAAGCATTTTATCTTCTAGGGGAGTACTGTAAATGGTTTTCATTTGGTGATTTCCTCTTTGATGTCCTTTTTGTTGGTGTAGAGCAATCCAACTGAGTTTTGTATGTTTATCTTATATCCTGATGCTCTGCTGAACTCTTCTATTAGTTTCAGTAGTTTTGTTGAGGATTCCTTAGGATTTTGTGTGTATAAGATCATGTCATCTGCAAATAGAGATACATTTACTTCTTCCATACCAATCTGGATGCATTTATTTCTTTATCTAGCCTAATTGTTCTGGCAAGGACCTCCAGCACAATGTTGAATAAAAGCGGTGATAAAGGGCATCCTTGTCTTGTTCCTGATCTCAAGGGGAATGCTTTCAGGCTCTCTCCATTTAGGATGATATTGGCTATTGGCTTTGTAGAAATGCCCTTCATTATGTTGAGGAATTTTCCTTCTATTCCTGTTTTGCTGAGAGTTTTTATCATGAATGGATGTCGAACTTTGTCAAATGCCTTTTCTGCATCATTTGGTAAAATCATGTGCTTCTTGTCTTTATTTATATGATGGATTACATTGTTTTTCTAATGTTGAACCATCCCTGCATACCTGGTATGAATCCCACGTGGTCATGGTGAATTTTTTTTTTTCCTATGTTGTTGAATTCTATTGGCTAGAATTTTGTTGAAGATTTTTGCATCTACATTCATGAGGGTTATAGGTCTGTAATTTTCTTTTTTTTCTGGTGTCTTTACCTGGTTTTGGTATCAGGGATGTGCTGGCTTCATAGGATGAGTTTGGCAGTATTCCGTCCTTTTCTATTCTGTGAAATACCTTTAGTACTAATGGTGATAACACTTCTCTGAAAGTTTGATAGAACTCTGCAGTGAAGCCGTCGGGCCAGGGCTTTTTTTTTTTGTTGGGAGATTTTTGATTATCTTTTCAATCTCTTCTTTTCTTATGGGTCTATTTAGTTGTTCTATCTCTGTTTGTGTTAGTTTAGGTAGGTAGTGTGTTTCTAGGAAATCATCCATTTCTTCTAGGTTTTCAAATTGGTTAGATTTGATATGATTCTTGTAATTTTAGTTGGGTCTGTTGTAATATCGCCCATCTATCTCATTTCTTATTCGGGTTATTTGCTTCTTCTCCTGTTTTTCTTTTGTCAGTTTGACCCATGGTTTATCAATTTTGTTGATTTTTTCAAAGAACCAGCTTTTTGGTCTTGTTAATTCTTTCAATTTTTTTTCTGTTTTCTGTTTCATTAAATTCTGCTCTAATTTTTATTATTATTTTTTTCTTCTGGTGCCAGAGGGTTTCTTTTGTTGCTCTCTTTCTATTTGTTCAAGTTGTAGGGATAATTCTTTGATTTTAGCCCTTTCTTCTTTTTCCATGTTTGCATTTATTGATATAAATTGACCTATGAGCACTGTTTTCACTGTGTCCCAAAAGTTCTCATAGGCAGTGTTTTCATTCTCATTGGATTCTATGAATTTCTTTATTCCATCCTTAATGTCTTCTATAATCCAGTCTTTTTTGAGCAGGGTATTGTTCAGTTTCCAAGTGTTTGATTTCTTTTCCCTGCTTTTTCTGTTATTGATTTCCACTTTTATGGCCTTATGGTCAGAAAAGGTGCTGTGTAATAGTTCAATGTTTTGGATTCTGCTAAGGCTTGCTTTATGACCTAATATGTGGCCTATTCTAGAGAATGTTCCATGTGCACTAGAAAAGAAAGCATACTTGGCTGTTGTTGGGTGGGGTGTTCTGTATATGTCTTTGAGGTACGGTTGATTGATTGTGGCATTTAGATCTTCCATGTCCTTATTGAGCTTCTTTCTGGATGTCCTGTCCTTCACCAAAAGTGGTGTGTTGATGTCTCCTACTACTATTGTGGAGCTGTCTATCTCACTTTTCAATGAATGCTGATAGAGTTTGTTTTATGTATCTTGCAGCCCTGTCATTGGGTGCATAAATATTCAATATGGTTATATCTTCTTGGTATATTGTCCCTTTAATCATTATATACTGTCCTTCCTTATCCTTTCTGATGGATTTAACTTTAAAGTCTATTTTGTTAGAAACTAATATTGCCACTCCTGCTCTTTTTTGATTGTTGTTTGCTTGATACATTTTTTCCATCCTTTGAGTTTTAGTTTGTTTGTGTCTCTAAGTCTAAGGTGTGTCTCTTGTAGGCAGTATATAGACGGATCCTGTTTTCTATGCCATTCTGCCACTTTCTTAATACAAGAAGCTGGACTATATGAAGAAGAATGGGGCATCAAGATTGGAGGAAGACTCATTACCAACCTGCGTTATGCAGATGACACAACCTTGCTTGTTGAAAGTAAACAGGACTTGAAGCACTTACTAATGAAGATCAAAGACCACACCCTTCAGTATGGATTACACCTCAACATAAAGAAAACAAAAATCCTCAGAACTGGACCAATGAGCAACATCATGATAAACGGAGAAAAGATTGAAGTTGTTAAGGATTTCATTTTACTTGGATCCACAATCAACAGCCATGGAAGCAGCAGTCAAGAAATCAAAATACGCATTGCATTGGGTAAATCTGCTGCAAAGGACCTCTTCAAAGTTTTGAAGAGCAAAGATATTGCCCTGAAAACTAAGGTGCGCCTAACTCAAGGCATGGTATTTTCAATCGCATCATATTCATGTGAAAGCTGGACAATGAATAAGGAAGACCAAAGAAGAGTTGACGCTTTTGAATTGTGGTGTTGGCAAAGAATATTGAATATACCATGGACTGCCAAACGAACAAATCTGTCTTAGAAAAAGTACAACCAGAATGCTCCTTAGAAGCAAGGATGGCAAGACTGCGTCTTACATACTTTGGACATGTTGTCAGGAGGGATCAGTCTCTGGAGAAGGACATCATGCTTGGCAGAGTACAGGGTCAGCGGAAAAGAGGAAGACCCTCAACGAGGTGGATTGACACAGTGGCTGCAACAATGAGATCAAGCATAACAACGATTGTAAGGATGGAGCAGGACCAGGCAGTGTTTCGTTCTGTTGTGCATGGGGTCGCTATGAGTCAGAACCAACTCGATGGCACCTAACAAGCCACTCTGTCTCTTTATTGGTGCATTTTGTCCATTTACGTTCAGCGTAATTATGGATAGGTATGAATTTAGTGCTATCATTTTGATGTCTTTTTGTGTGTGTTGTTGACAGTTTCTTTTTCCCACTTAATTTTATGTGCTGAGTAGATTATCTATTTTCCTTTCCTCATATTTGTTGTTCTTGATTTTGTTTCTGCTGAGTCTCTATTTTTTTCTTGTATTTTATTTTGATGGTTAGGATAGTTTATCTCCTTTGCAGTTACCTTATTATTTACCCCTATTTTTCTGAATTTAAACCTGACTTTATTTCTTTGTATCGCCTTATCTTCCTCTCCATACGGAAGATCTACGACTACATTTCTTAGTCCCTCTTTGTTGTTTTAATGTTGTCTTCTTTTACATGATAACACGGCTGTTACCCTGTTTTGAGCATTCCTTTTATCCTGATTTATTTTTTTGATTTCCCTGTCTGGGTTGGTTTCTGATTTCTCTGCCCAGTGTTCTAGTCTTGGGTTGATACCTGATATTATTGATTTTCTAACCAAAGAACTCCTTTTAGTATTTCTTGTTGTTTGGGTTTGGTTTTTATGAATTCCCTAAACTATTTATCTGGAAATGTCCTAATTTCACCTTCATATTTGAGAGACTGTTTTGATGGATATATGATTCTTTGCTGGCAATTTTTTTCCTTCAGTTTTTAAATAAGTTATCCCATTGCCTTCTTGCCTGTATGGTTTCTGCCGAGTATTCCAAGCGTATTCTTATTGGCTCTCCTTTGCAGGTGACTTTTCGTTTATCCCTAGCTGCTCTTAAAATTCTTTATCTTTGGTTTTGGCAAGCTTGATTATAATATGTCTGGGTGACTTTCTTTTAAGATCTACCTTATGTGGAGTTCGATGAGCATCTTGGATAGATATCTTCTCATCTTTCATGATATAAGGGAAGTTTTCTGCCAACAAATCTTCAACAATTCTCTCTGTATTTTCTGTTATCCCTTCTTGTCCTGGTACTCCAATCGCTCATAGGTTATTTCTCTTGATAGAGTCCCACATGATTCTTAAGGTTTCTTCATTTTTTTTTAATTTTTGATTTATCTTCAAATATATTAGTGCCAAATGCTTTATCTTTAAGTTCAGAAATTCTGCCTTCCACTTGCTCAATTCTGATCCTCTGACTTTCTATTGAGTTGTCTACTGTAATTTTATTGTTAAACTCTGAATTTCTGATTGCTGTCTGTCTATGGGTTTTTCCAGCTGATTAAATTTTTCATTATGTTCCTGAATAATCTTTTTAATTTCTTCAATTGCTTTAACTGTGTGTTCCTTGGCTTGTTCTGCGTATTGCCTCATTTCCTTCCTGATATCTTGAAGGGTTCTGTATATTTATCTTTTGCATTCTGCTTCTGGTGATCCAGAAAGGCACTTTCATCTAGAAGATCCCTTGATTCTTTGTTTTGAGAGCTTGTTGAGGCAATCATGCTCTGTTTCTTTATGCTGCTTGATATTGACTGTTGTCTCCAAGCCATCTATAAGTTATTGTATTAGTTTATTTTATGTTTGCTTACTGTGCCATAGCTTCTTGCTTTGTTTTGTTTTGATATGCCCAAATGGGTTCCTCGAGTGAGCTAGCTTGATTATTTTCACCTTTGGAGCTCTGACGTCCTGTCCCCAGATGGCTAAAGTTGTTATCAGGTATATCAGTGTAGGAGTCCATTCAGTTTTCTTGTATGAATTCAGCTCACGTGTCCAGGTAGTTGATCATCAAGTGTGTGGTATAGGCTCTGTCCTGCAATCTTAGAGGGGCAGGAGTGATTGGTGTAGGTACCAGTATCTGGTTGCAGCAGGCAGTCACACTCTGAACAAGGCAGGGGGCTGAGAATCTTCCCTCACATGTCTCTGGGGATAGCGTGTCCCTGGTCTCTAGAGCATACAGGTGGGTGGGCTCTGCAGTCAGACTATGGGCACCCAATATTTTTTGTTGTAAGGACTGGAAGATGCCAGTTATCCTTGGACCCCTGTCGCAGGTGGCTGGGTGAACCTGAGTGGAGCCACCAGTCCTCAGACCCCCAATGCGGGTAGGTGAAGACCCTGTTTAATAGGCAAAGCAACATCAACATCAAGCACCCACCTCTCCATCACACAGCTGAAACAGTTGTAGTCTGCCAACAAGAGCCTATTCTCCTGAAATAGGCCCACACAAGTCCACGCAGAGGGGAAAGATACTCAAAGTCCACGGACCGTTTATGCCTGGACAGGAGCCACTTCTGTCCTGAGCTCTCTGGTTAGTTCAGCTGGCAAAATATCTTTTCCCCCAACTGCAAATTTATTCTTCTCCAAGACCAGGAGGATGGCTCTGGGCACTCAACAGGGACTATCTCAGGCCCAGGCAAGTCAGCTGCTGAAGCCGGCTTGGGCAGGGGGGCAGGGTATAATATACATAAGTACTTACCTTTTGCCAAAAGCACTGTTCTTCTCTGGTTCCGGAAGTATGAGTAGGCTGTGTGGCTGGCTGCTTCTACCTGAGGAAACTACAGCCAAACGCTAGTACCAGCCCACCACCGCCACTCCCGGGAATGGTGCCTCAGGGCTCCTAGAGATTCAGGTCCGATAACTCCTCTCCGCTTCTGAACTGTCTCTTCCTCCCCCTGCCCCTGACTTCATTTCCTAAGTTTGCCTTTGATGCTTAGGGCTCCTAGCTTGTCATAAATATACCCATTTTTAGGGTCTTTGTTGTAAAGAGGGCTCACTGGAAGCATCTGTCTATTCCACCATTTTGGCTCTGCCACTAAAAAAAAAAATTTTTTTTTTTTTTAGTCACTAAGTTCCTTTTTAATTGTGGTATATATATATATAAAAAATATATATAACCAAATATTTACCATTTTAACATTCTTCACATGTAAAATTCAACAACATCAATTGTGTTCATGTTGTTCAACCATCACCATTATCTGTTTAATAAGTTCTTTTCTTTATATTGAGTTAAATCTAGTTTCCTTGGACCCCTCCACACACACACACACACACACATACACACAGTGGTATTGATTTACCCTTTAGAAAAATAGAGAAGATATCTGAATCCTGTCCCCATAGGCAGCAGTACATCCACCCAAGTCTTCTCTTCCCTGGGTAAAACATTCCTCATTTTTTCATTGTACCTCTCAAACCCAGTCTGTTTCCCTGTATTGTCAGTCCCAGTATGCTGGTAAATGTTTAACAACCAGATCTCTGGGGGAGGGAGGATAGCCAGGGGGAGGGGGAGAATCCCTAATTTGAAGAATTTGTCTATTTCTGTGGTGTAAATATGTGCATCATAGCCAATTTCGAAACCAACCTGATGTTACTGAATGCAGAGTTGGGAAGAAATGTGTATAATCAGTACTAGTAAACTGATGTAAGTCAGATCCAGCATACCACTAGTCCTGGACCCTTCTTCCTTGTTTAGGCCTTTGGAGTCAAATCTACATAAAGTGTTTGATCTGCACTGGATCAATCCTTAACCCAGGGAGCAGGGGATCATGGCAGCCATGCATACTTGTCCCACTTGCATGGACTGAAGCAGACTTTCTGCATACTCTATACCCTGCTGTCCCTAAGTGTATGAAATTCCCTCAACCTCTTGCCAGATTTGAAAACAGAGTCAATTAGGGAGCTACAAAGTCTTCATCGTTAGAGTGGCAATGCAATAACTTGTTCTCTAATGGCCACAAAGAGTTAATATGTCTCTTTGGAGCCACATTCTCTATATGTCATGACTAATTTGCCACAGCAAATTCTTCCTGAGTCACTAGGAGGAATTAGGTTCAGGGTATAATTCATTTCTGTTGAAAGCACAGTTAGTCTCATGCATGTCCCATTTTTTCAGGCCTCATTCTTCAGAAAGCAACTCCCAGCTTTCCTTTATCTAGGTCTAGAACTCCAAACTCCAGCTGGCTGGTGCCAGTGACACAGACATGGTGCATGTTGCCGTTCGGTGATTACAGTGTCTATTTGGTTGGGCATTCAAAATTGAGTTTACTCTTTTAAGTGGAAGTCTTGATCGGTCTCCTTTTAAGACTCATTTGGCACCCATTCATGATAAAAACTCTCAGCAAAATAAGAACAGAAGGAAAATTCCTCAACACAATGAAGGGCATTTCTACAAAGCCAATAGCCAACATCATCCTAAATGGAGAGAGCCTGAAAGCATTCCCCTTGAGATCGGGAACCAGACAAGGATGCCCTTTATCACCACTCTTAATCAACATTGTGCTGGAGGTCCTAGCCAGGACGATTAGGCTAGATAAAGAAATAAGGGGCATCCAGGTTGGCAAGGAAGAAGAAAAAGTATCTCTATTTGCAGATAACATGATCTTATACACAGAAAACCCTAAGGAATCCTCAAGAAAACTACTGAAACTAATAGAAGAGTTCAGCAGAGTAACTGAATACAAGATAAATGTACAAAAATCAGTTGGATTCCTCTACACCAACAAAAAGAACATCGAAGAGGTAATCACCAAATGAATACCATTTACAGTAGCCCCCTAGAAGATAAAATGCTTAGGAACAATCTTACCAGAGACGTAAAAGACTTATACATAGAAAACTACAACACTACTACAAGAAACCAAAAGAAACCTACATAAGTGGAAAAACATAACTTTCTCATGGATAGGAAGACGTAACATTACAAAAATGTGTATTCTACCAAAAGTGATCTACAGATTTAATGCAATTCTGATCCAAATTCCAATGACATTTTTTAATGAGATGGAGAAACAAATCACCAACTTCATATGGAAGGGAAAGAGGCCCCGGACAAGTAAAGCATTACTGACAAGGAAGAACAAAGTGGGAGGCTTTACTCTATCTGATTTTAGAACCTGTTATACCGCCACAGGCTAAAGCAAAAGGGAGAATTAATGAAGTAAAAGAACTGAAGATTTCAAAGGGCGGCTCAAGAAGACAAAGCAAAGTATTATAATGACATGTGCACAGAGCTGGAGATGGAAAACCAAAAGGGAAGAGTACACTCGGCCTTTCTCAAGCTGAAAGAACTGAAGGAAAAATTCAAGCCTCGAGTTGCAATAGTGAAGGATTCTATGGGGAAAATATTAAACGATGCAGGAAGCATCAAAAGAAGATGGAAGGAATACGTAGAGTCATTATACCAAAAAAAATTAATCAATGTTCTACCATTTCAAGAGGTGGCATATGATTAGGAACCAATGCTACTGAAGGAGGAAGTCCAAGCTGCTCTGAAGGCACTGGCAAAAAACAAGGCTCCAGGAGTTGATGGAATATCAATCGAGATGTTTCAACAAACAGATGCAGTGCTGGAAGTGCTCACTTATCTATGCCAAGAAATGTGGGGGACAGCTTCCTGGCCAACTGACTGGAAGAGATCCATATTTATGCCTATTCCCAAGACAGGTGATCCAACCAAATGTGGAAACTATAGAACAATATCATTAATATCACATGCAAGCAAACTTTTGCTGAAAATCATTCAAAAACAGCTACAGCAGTATATTGACAGGGAACTGCCAGAAATACAGGCCAGTTTCAGAAGAGGACAAGGAACCAGTTATATCATTGCTGATGTCAGATGGATCCTGGCTGAAAGAAGAAAATACCAGAAGGATGTTTACCTGTGTTTTATTGACTATGCAAAGGCATTCAACTCTGTGGATCATAACAGATTATGGATAACATTATGAAGAATGGAATTCCAGAACACTTAATTGTGCTCATGAGGAACCTTTACATAGATCAAGAGGCAGTTTTTCGGACAGAACAAGGGGATACTCATTGGTTTTAAAGTCAAGAGAGTTGTGTCAGTGTTGTATTCTTTCACCATACCTACTCAATCTGTATGCCGAACAAATAATCCGAGAAGTTGGACAATATGAAGAAGAACGGGGCATCAGGATTGGAGGAAGACTCGTTAACAACCTGCTTTATGCGAATGACACAACCTTGGTTGCTGAAAGTGAAGAGGACCTGAAGCACTTACTAATGAAGATCAAAGACCACAGCCTTCAGTATGGATTGCACCTCAACAAAAAGAAAACAAAAATCCTCACGACTGGACCAAGGAGCAACATCATGATAAATGGAGAAAAGATTGAAGTTGTCAAGAATTTCATTTTACTTGGATTCACAATCAACAGCCGTGGAAGCAGCAGTCAAGAAATCAAAAGATGCATTGCACTGGGTAAATCTGCTACAAAGGACCTCTTTGAAGTGTTGAAGAGCAAAGATGTCACCTTGAAGATGAAGGTGGGCCCGACCCAAGCCATGGTATTTTCAATCACATCATAGGCATGTGAAAGCTGGACAATGAATAAGGAAGACTGAAGAAGAACTGATGCCTTTGAATTGTGGCGTTGGTGAAGAATATTGAATATACCATGGACTGCCAAAAGAACGAACATATCTGTCTTAGAAAAAGTACAACCAGAATGCTCCTTAGAAGCAAGGATGGCAAGACTGCGTCTTACATACTTTGGACATGTTGTCAGAAGGGATCAGTTCCTGGAGAAGGACATCATGCTTGGCAGAGTACAGGGTCAGCGGAAAAGAGGAAGACCCTCAATGAGGTGCATTGACACAGTGGCTCCAACAATGAGCTCAAGCATAACAACGATTGTAAGGATGGCTCAGGACCGGGCAGTGTTTCATTCTGTTGTGCATAGGGTCACTATGAGTCAAACCCAACTCAATGGCACCTAACAGGAACAACCACAGCATACCGCCACAGTAGTCAAAACAGCCTGGCAGTAGTGCAACAACAGATACATAGACCAATGGAACAGAATTGAGAATCCATACATAAATCCATCCACATCTGAGCAGTTGATATTTGACAAAGGCCCAAATTCCGTTAAATGGGGAAAAGACAGTCTCTTTAACAAATGGTGCTGGCATAACTGGATATCCATCTGCAAAAACATGAAACAAGACCCATACCTCACTCCATGCACAAAATGAGCTGAAAATGGATCAAAGACCTAAATATAAAATCTAAAATGATAAAAATCATGAAAGAAAAAATAAGGACAACGCTAGGAGCCCTAATACATGGCATAAACAGTATACAAAACATTGCTAACAATGCAGAAGAAAAGCTAGTAGCTCCTAAAAATCAAACACCTATGCTCATCCAAAGACTTCACCAAAAGAGTAAAAAGATAACCTACAGACTAGGAAAAAAATTTAGCTATGACATTTATGATCAGCGCCCAATCTCTAAAATCTACATGATACTGCAAAAACTCAATTGCAAAAAGATAAATAACCCAACTAAACAATGGGCAAAAGATATGAACAGACACTTCACTAAAGAAGACATTTAGGGAGCTAACGGATACATGAGGAAATGCTCACGATCATTAGCCGTTAGAGAAATCCAAATCAAAACTACAACGAGATTTCATCTCACTCCAGCAAGGCTGGCATTAATCCAAAAAACACAAAATAATAAATGTTGGAGACACTGTGGAGAGGTTGGAACACTTATGCACTGCTGGTGGGCATGCAAAATGGTACAACCATTTTGTTAATCGATTTGGCGCTTCCTTAAAAAGAAATTGAACTTATTAGGGGGAGAGTAATTGGGAGTGAAAAAAAAAATTTTTTTAGCAAGGTGTGTATAGGTTTTTGTGTGAGAGACTGACCTGATTTGTAAACTTTCACTTAAAGCACAATAAAAAAAAAATAAATAGAACTACCATATGATCCAGCGATCTCACTCCTTGGAATATATCCTAGAGAAATAAGAGCCTTTACACAGCTATATGCACACCCATGTTCTTTGCAGCACTGTCTACAATAGCAAAAAGATGGAAGCAACCAAGGTGCCCATCAATGGATGAATGGATAAATAAATTATGGTATATTCACAGAATGGAATACAAGACATTGATAAAGAACAGGGATGAATCTGTGAAACATTTCATGACATAGAGGAACCTGGAAGGCATTATGCTGAGTGAAATTAGTCAGTCGCAAAAGGACAAATATTGTATAAGATCACTATTATGACAACTGGAGAAATAGTTTAAACAGAGAAGAAAATATTCTGTGATGGTTAGGAGAGGGGGAGGGAGGGAGGGTGGGAGGGGGTATTCACTAATTAGATAGTAGATAAGAACTACTTTAGGTGATGGGAAAGACAACACACAATACAGGCGAGGTCAGCACAAGGGGACTAAACCAAAAGCAAAGAAGTTTCCGGAATAAACTGAATGCTTCAAAGGGCAGCGTAGCAGGGGCAGGGGTTTGGAGACCATGGTTTCAGGGGACATCTAAGTCAATTGGCATAATAAAATCTGTTAAGAAACATTCTGGATCCCACTTTGGAGAGTGGCATCTGGGATCTTAAATGCTAGCAAGCGGCCATCTAAGATGCATCAATTGGTCTCAACGCACCTGGATCAAAGGAGGATGAAGAACACCAAGGACAGAAGATAATTACAAGCCCAAGTGACAGAAAGGGCCACACAAACCAGAGACTCCATCAGCCTGGGACCAGAAGAACTAGATGGTGCCTGGCTACAAGTAATGACTGCCCTGACAGGGAACTGAACAGAGAACCCCTGAGGGAGCAGGAGAGCAGTAGGATGCAGACCCCAAATTCTCGAAAAAAGACCAGAGTTAATGCTCTGACTGAGACTAGAAGAACTCCAGTGGTTGTGGCCCTCAGACCTCCTGTTGGCCCAGGACGGGAACCATTCCCAAAGCCAACTCTTCATACAGGGATTGGACTGGACAATGGGATGGAGAGGGACGCTGGTGAGGAGTAAGCTTCTTGGATCAGGGGACACTTGAAACTATGCTGGCATCTCCTCCCTGGAGGGAAGATGAAAGGGTGGAGGGGTTTAGAAGCTGGCAAAAAGGACACAAAAAGAGAGAGTGGAGGGAGGGAGCAGACTGACTCATTACAGGGAGAGCAACTGGGAGTATGTAGCAAGGTGTATAGAAGTTTTTGTGTGAGAAACTGACTTGATTTGTAAACTTTCACTTAAAGCACAATAAAAATCTAAAAAAAAGACTCAGTTGGCAATATATGCCCATCTTCCAATGATTTCAGCTGCCTTGCTGGAAATGTAAGAAATGGCATTTTATAAAGAATTACACACCCAGGCATTCAAAAGGGTTTGAAGCTGCCAATACAGAGGTTAGAAGTGAATCTCTGGCCATGTTTTACCTTTCATTCCAGCTGTATGGGAGGTTCTCTCACAGCCTCATGGACCAGGAATTCCTGAGATTGTGTCTTTCTTTGCTTTTCTTTGTGCTGCTGAAAGACAAAATGGTAGAAATGGGCAAGAAAATATTGTGCTCAGCCAAGTAAGATTTTCACATTTAAAATGTGGTGATGCCCAAAATGTATTTCCACCAGTGTTTCTCAACCTTGCTATACATTGGAATTATCTTAGAAGCTTTAGAAAATGCTGATATCTGTATCTCACTCCCAGGGTTTGTGATTGGCCTGGGGTGTAACCTCAGCATCAGGATTTTAAAGGCTCTCCAAGTGATTGTATTCTGCAGTCAAGGTTGAGAACCACTGATTTAGATAATTCCTTGGTGTATTAGTTTTCCTATTGCTGCTGTAACAAATTACCACAAACTTAGTGACTTAAAACAACACAAATTTACTATCTGACCATTATGGTTGTCATATGTTCAAAATGGGACTTGGTGGCTACAATTAAGGTGTAAGCAGGGCTACATTCCTTCTGGAGGCTCCTTTCCGACTTCTACAGATCACCCACATTCCTTGGCTTTTAGCCCTGCTGCTCCATCTTCAAAATAAGCAACAGGTCCAGTCCTCATGCTGGATCACTCTGGCTCTCTCTCTTCTGCTTCCCTCTTCCACTTATAAGGACGCTTGTAATTACATAGGTCCCTAGGTGGTGTAAAATGTTTGCAATCAGCTGCTAACAGAAAGGAAGGTAGTTCAAACCCACCCAGCAGCACCATGGAATAAAGGCCTAGCAATCTGCTTCAGTAAAGATTGGAGCCAAGAAAACCTTATAGAGCTCAGTTCTACTCTGTAACACATGAGGTTGCCATAAGTTGGAATTGACTCAGTGCCAACTGATTTTTTGTTTGTTTTTGTAATTACATTGGACTCACTGGATAAGACACAATAATTCTCCCATCTCAAGGTCAGCTGATTAGCAATCTTAATTCTATCTGCAACCTTAATTCCCTTATTCCATGTAACTTCCCCCACGTGTTTGTCAGTCTGTTATTCAAATACCAGCAGGGTCACCCATGGCGAACAGGTTTCAGCTGAGCTTCCAGGCTAAGACAGACTAGGAAGAAGGACCCGGAGGTCTACTTCTGAAAATAATTAGCCAGAGAAAACCTTATGAACAGCAGCAGAACATTGCCTGATATAGTGCCAGAAGAGGAGCCCCTCAGGTTGGAAGACACTTAAAAGATCCTGGAGAAGAGCTGCCTCCTAAAAGTAGAGTCAGCCTTAATGACATGGATGGGGATGAGCTTTCGGGACCTTCATTTGCTGATGTGGTACGACTCAAAATGAGAAGAAACAGCTGCAAACACCCAGTAATTATGAACTTGGAATTATGAAGTATGAATCTAAGAAAAT